>NC_056729.1:1352166956-1352241956 GCF_019279795.1 Protopterus annectens | reverse complement strand
CAGGGTTTTAGTTTATTTAGGAGTTTTTTATGTATATAGTTTGAATGGGTTTAAAGGAGAAAGAGTCTGTATTCTCAGTGGTGGGGGGACTGTGATTAGAAGGTTTTGTTTGTTGTCTAGGAGGGTGATGATACAGTTGATAAAGTGAGAGTTGAACTGAGAAGCTAGGGGCTCAGACGTATTACATGTGGAAGGAGCAGGGGCAGAGGTTTTACCAGGGTTAAGGAGGTAGTTGATGTTTTGCCAGACCTTTTCTGGGTTGTTGTATGGCTTGAAAGTAAGTTTTTTTATCGTTGGTGATTTTTTTTTCTTAGTTTGGTTTCTTAATTGCTGAAATATAGTAAAGTAAGTTTAGATTTTGATGGTATGATATAGTGACCAGATTTTATCCCTATGTGTGATTAGTAGCTTAGTGTCATTAGATAGCAATGGTAATTTTCTGGCTTTGGAGCAAATTTTCTTGGTGGGGAAAAGATTATTTAAGATGTCAAGGAATTTATTATTGAAGTATTCTACTGTAAGGTCTGGTTATAGTTTTTTAATGGAGACCAGTCATAACGTTGAAGTAGTAGATTAAATAAATCAGGGGAGAAGTTTTACTTGCTTTGGGTGTATTTGAAGGGTATGCATGCTTGGGATTTAATTATTTTTCTTACTAGAAATGTAGGGGCATGGTCACTTAGTGTGCTAGATAGGCAGCCAGTTTGGTACCCCAGGTTAAGCTTGTTCGTTAATATCCAGTCAAGTAGTGACTGCTTTTTGGAATGTTTGTTGGTGCAGGTGAGGCAGCTAATAGTTTGGGTGAAGTTGTATAGGTTAATGAAGATAACAGGACAGTTAGAGGAGCAAGAGACCCAGTCAAGGTTAAAATCACCTAGGATGATAGTTTCTTGGCTGAAAGAGGAAACAGACCAAGAGACAAGGGATTCTGTGCTGAGAAGGTTGTTATCTCTCTCTCTCTCATATATATATATATATATAGAGAGAGAGAGAGATACAGATGCAGATATATATATATATATATATATATATATATATATATATATATATATATATATATATATATATATATATATATACATATATGGTTCCACTTTATAATCTGGAAATTTCAGAATCTCGAGACCATAAAGTTGAATTTTTAAAATCGCGAAACTCCATAACCGAGAATCTGGAAATGTCGAATTCACGGTTATGGTGTTCCAGTAATTGTCAAGGGATGGAGTGTGTGCATCATGTACGGTTTAGTGTGTGAATTTGGCTGATATGTAAGGTAAGTGAGTATTTTGTTAGGGGTTTTAGGTATTTGTTTGAGTGTATGTGAGTGTGTTCGGAAGTTTTATGTGTGGGTTAGGGTAGGCAGGTAAAAGTATATGTGTTTAAGTGTTGAAAGTGGTGGTGTTTGTATATTTGTGATATATGTGTGTGAGAGGGTACAGTAGAGTGTCTTGTGGTGAGTTTGCTGTCTTTTTCTGTTTGGTGCGAACTCGGAGTTAATATATATATAAGTAGGGTGGGTGTGGAGGGTGCAGGGGGGCTTGCCACCCTGGTTATATGTAGTGTAGGTTTGTTGATTTGTGTTTTTGTGTTTGTGTGTGTTTTATTTGTTGTAGTGTGGGTAGGATGTGTATATGTTGTGTGGTGTATGGTGTGTTTATGTTCGCGATTTTGTGTTTCACGGTTTTGGGGTTTCGGAATTTCAAGCATTTGACTTTATGGTCTCGAGGTTCTGAAATTCGAGATTTCAGTATTTTGAGATTATAATGTGAAACCATATATAAATACATATATATATATATATATATATATATATATATATATATATATATATATAGATATATATAGATATATACATATATAATATAGTTATATAGATACACACATATACATATATATGTGTGCATCTGAGTGTATTATAAATGCATGATTGTGTTCATAGGTTCATAGGCTGGTACTAGGCTATTGGCCCTATAGCCTATAATAGCCTAGCCATAACAATTCCCTGGCTATTTCTTCCCACAGTATTTACTTCCTGGACCCCCATATACAGGCATACCTACACACACACACACACACACACACACACACACACACACACACACACACACACACATGCAAAAAAAGTGTGACTTGAAGAATTATAAATGTAACAAAACTGGGCACTTATTGATGGATTGTAAACAAGAGAAAAAGGGAGAAGAAGAAGGAAACAAAAGTGAGAACAGTATACAGAGAGAAGGAACAGTCCCAGTATAAGATAAATAGTAGGGAAGTAAGATCAGAGTAAAAAATAAAGAAAAGGATAAAAACAAAAATGAAACAGAAGATAACATAAAAGAAGTTTCTGCAATAAGTGACGAGGAAGATATCATTTGGAAAATAGTGAAAGACTAAAAATTCCATTGGCATACGTTTAAGAAACAAATAAAAGTTTACAGGGATAAGTGTAAAAAGAAAAAAAACAATGTTTAATGCAAATGAGATAAATACTTCAAATTGACATAATTTCTGATAAGCTACAATATGGACATCATTTCAGTAAATGTCAATAGTATTAAAATATACGCAGAATAACAGACATCCTAAATTTTTGTTTTAAGTTGGGTGTTGTAATCTTGATGTAATAATATTGGAAGATATAACTTTTTGACACAAGAAGATTGATTGCAAACGAATACATTTTGTGGAGGGGATATAATATGGAACCTAGGGAAATAAGTATACATATATATATATATATATATATATATATATATATATATATACATATATATATATATATATATATATATATATATATATATATATATATATACACATATATAATATAGATATATAGATACACACATATAAATATATATATATATGTGTGCGCATCTGAGGGTATTATAAATGCATAATTGTGTTCATAGGTTCATAGGTTGGTACTAAGCTATTGGCCCTATATCCTATACAAGCCTAGCCATAACAATTCCCTGGCTATTTCTTCCCACAGTATTTACTTCCTGGACCCCCATATACAGGCATACCTACACACACACACACACACACACACACACACACACACACACACTCACACATGCAAAAAAAGTGTGACTTGAAGAATTATAAATGTAACAAAACTGGGCACTTATTGATGGATTGTAAACAAGAGAAAAAGGGTGAAGAAGAAGGAAACAAAAGTGAGAACAGTATACAGAGAGAAGGAACAGTCCCAGTAAAAGATAAATAGTAGGGAAGTAAGATCAGAGTAAAACATAAAGAAAAGGATAAAGAGAAAAATGAAATAGAAGATAACATAAAAGAAGTTTCTGCAATAAGTGATGAGGAAGATCTTCTTCTTCTTTTGTCTGCTCCCGTTACGGGTCACCACAGCAGATCAACTGTTTCCATTTCTTCCTGTCCTCTGCATCTTGCTCTGTCACACCAACCACCTGCATGTCCTCTCTCACCACATCCATAAACCTTATCTTAGGCCTCCCTCTTTTCCTGTTACCTGGCAGCTTCATCCTTAGCATCTTTTTCCCAATATACTCTGCATCCCTCCTCAGAACATGTCCAAACCAACGTAATCTTGCCTCTCTGGCTTTGTCTCCAAACCTTCCAGCCTGGGCTGACCCTCTAATATACTTATTCCTAATCCTGTCCATCCTCATCACACCCAGTGCAAATCTTAACATCTTCAACTCTGCCACATCAAGCTCTGACTCCTGCTTTTTTTTCAATGCCACTGTCTCCATCCCATATAACATAGCTGGTCTCACTACCCTCTTGTAGACCTTCCCTTTCACTCTTACTGGTACTCGTCTGTCACAAATCACTCCTGACACTCTTCTCCACCCACTCCATACTGCCTGTACTCTCTTCTTCACCTCTCTTCCACACTCACCATTACTCTGAACTGTTGTCCAAGTACTTAAACTCATCCACCTTCACCACCTCTACTCCCTGCATCCTCACCATTCCTCTATCCTTCTCTCATTCACACACATATATTCTGTCTTAGTCCTGCTGACCTTCATTCCTCTTCTCTCTAGAGCATATCTCCACCTTTCCAGGGTCTCCCCCACCTGTTTCCCACTCTCACTATAGATCACAATGTCATCTGCAAACATCATAGTCCACAGGGACTCCTGCCTGATCTCATCTGTCAGCCTGTCCATCACCATTGCAAATCAGAAAGGGCTCAGAGCTGATCCTTGATGTAATCCCACCTCCACCTTAAACGCATCCGTCACTCCCACTGCAGACCTCACTGCTGTCACACTACCCTCGTACATATCTGTACCACTCTTGCATACTTCTCTGACACTTCCGACTTCCTCATACAATACCACAACTCCTCTCTAGGCACCCTGTCATATGCTTTCTCTAAATCCACAAAGACACAATGCAACTCCTTCTGACCTTCTCTGTACCTCTCCATCAACACTCTCAGAGCAAACATCGCATCTGTAGTTCTCTTTCCTGGCATGAAACCATACTGCTGATCACTAATCATCACCTCCCTTCCTAACCTAGCTTCCACCTCTCTTTCCCATAACTTCATGCTGTGACTTATCAGTTTAATCTCTCTGTAGTTACTACAGCTCTGCACATCACCCTTATTCTTAAAAATTGGTACCAAAACACTTTTTCTCCATTCCTCAGGCATTGTCTCACTTTCCAAGATTTCATTAAACAATCTAGTTAAAAACTCCACTGCCATTTCACCTAAACACCTCCATGCTTCCACAAGTATGTCATCTGGACCAACAGCCTTTCTGTTCTTCATCCTCTTCATAGCTATCCTTACTTCCACCTTGCTAATCCATTGCACTTCATGATTCACTATCCGCACATCATCCAACCTTCTCTCCCTCTCATTCTCTTCATTCATCAACCCCTCAAAATACTTTTTCCATCTCCTTAACACACTCTCCTCACTTGTGAGTACTTTCCCCTCATTATCCTTTATCACCCTTACCTGCTGTACATCTTTACTAGCTCGGTCCCTCTGTCTAGCCAATCTACAGGTCCTTTTCTCCCTCCTTAGTGCCTAACCTTTTATACAACTCTTCATACGCCTTATCCTTAGCCTTCGCCACCTCTCTCTTTGCCATGCACCTCATCCCCTTATATTCTTGTCTACTTTCTTCATCTCTTTGACATTCCTACTTCTTCTTCGCCAACCTATTTTTCTGTATACTCTCCTGTACTTCTTCATTCCACCACCAGGACTCCTTGTCCTCCTTCCTCTTTCCAGACATCACACCAAGCACTTTCCTAGCCATCTCTCTTACTAGCTCTGCTGTAGTTACCCAGCTATTTGGTAACTCTTCACTGCCACCCAGTCTCTATCGTAACTCTTCCCTGAACATCACCTCACAATTACCCTTTTTCAATTTCCACCATATGATCCTTGGTGCTGCCCTCATACTCATCCTCCTCTTCTTGATCACCAATGTCATCCTACAAACCACCATCCTATGCTGCCTAACTACACTTTCCCCTGCCACCACTTTACAGTCTGCAATCTCCTTCAGACTGGCCCTCCCACATAAGATATAATCAACCTGTGTGCATTTTCCTCCACTCTTGTATGTCACCCTATGCTCCTCCCTCTTGTTAAAATAGTAAGCGATGAGGAAGATATAATTTGGAAAATAGTGAAAGACTAAAAGAATTCCATTGGCATAAGTTTAAGAGACAAACAAGAAAGTTTATAGGGATAAGTGTAAAAAGAAAAAAACAATGGTTAATGCAAATGAGATAAATACTTCAAATTGACATAATTTCTGATAAGCTACAATATGGACATAATTTCAGTAAATGTCTGTATTAAAATATAAGTAGAATAATAGACATTGTAAATTTTTGTTTTAAGATGGATGCTGTAATCTTGATGTAATAATACTGGAAGATATAACTTTTTGACACAAGGAGAGAGATTGCAAACAAAGAAATATTGGGGAGGGGATATAATATGGAACCTAGGGAAATAAGTATGTTCTGGCATAGCTGTGAAATCTTTGCATGTAACATTGGTAATGTTGAGAACATTAACTAATAAATCTCAGATGGCATAATCAGGTATATAGAATTATAGCATTGTATGCCTATGTTGCAAGTAATGAAAGGGAAAATTAATTTCATAAAATTCTAGATTATGAAATAATGAATATGGATATAATATTAATAGGAATAAGAAGAAACAAACTGATGTTAAGAAAATTGTTGAAGTTATAAAATGTGGCAGATTTTGAATAATAATTTGTGCACATGTAATCAAGATGTTTATGAGACTGAAACAGATTATTTTATTATATCACAAGGTTTAACTATAACTAAGGAACAGACCATTTTAATAGGCTTTTCAGATCACTCATATATAGATAGAGACACAGGAAAATACGTATAGCAGATTGGGAAAAAATAAAAAGAATAAATGAGAAATGATATGATGAATATGGAAAGAAAATAAGTATGCAGTTGTGGAAATATCACATTTCACCACAGTGTGTTGTAAAAACTGGTCAGAGAGGTAGATAGCTTTTAAAGAAAAATATAGAAAATATTATTTAAAGTGTCAGTCAGATGTAAGAAAAGCAGTAAAAAATTATAAAACAATGTGTGTAAATGTTTTAAAGGATTTGGAAAAGAATGATGGAGACTATTATGTGATACAACAGAGAATTAATGACAAGAATCAAGAGAAAATTAAATAATTATTATTTAAGAAAAATATTACTTAGACGGTAAAAAGAAGACATATCAGCTTATTTGAGTAACGTGGTTAACGAGAATACTAGTATAATGAGGGAAATGAAAGATGATACAGGAGATGTAGGAAGATCTCAGGAGCAATTTCTGAATATCATAATAAATTATGTAAAATGTTTAAAAATGGAAAGTACAAAAAAGAATGGCATTAAAAAAATTAACAGAAGAAGAAAATAAAGAATTGGAAAATGAGATATCCTTATATTAATAAGATAATGTACCTGGACAAGTTAATTTACAGTCAGTTACAGGACCTTTGGATTAGGATACCAATTTTATGAGAATCTTATAGATTGACAGAAAAAAAAACACTTCCTAAAAGTTATGAATGAGTGGTTAAATGAAGTTTTATGTATAAAGATTTATGTAGTGGTACACTTGAATTTGTTTGGAAAAAATAAGATAAAAATAAAATTGAAACTTGGAGACCTATAGTACTGAGCATTTGAAATTTTAAAATTTTTATGAAAACAATTTAGAAGAGAATGGAAAGTGAAATGAAACATATGGAAGATATATATGGTTTAAAGAGAAAATAATGTGAAGAATTATTATTAATAGTAAGAGAAATTGTGGGTATTATTTTAAACAGAACTAATGAGACCAAGATCAGGATAGGAGATGTAAATAAAGCATTTCATATAGTACAGGATGAACTTTTGTGGACAATTATAGAATACTATAACTGTGAGAAAATAATGAATGTATGTTGTTCTGCATATAATAAAATTAGAGTAAGAATTTTAGTGAATGAAAGGTTAAGCAAAGAAACAGAAATAAAGAATAGTTTATGTCAGGGATGTCTGATAAGCAGCATATTATTTGCATTAGTTGTGAATTAATTAGTTAAAGATGTAAATTGGTATAGGAATGGTGCCACTTATATTACTAATAAAGGGGATACAATTTCCAGTTATGTTTACTTATACAAATGATATTATATTGCTTATAAGAAGCTGTCTGGGTAAAAGAAGTTATAGATTATGTACATCGATGTTTAAATATAATAGGCCTGACTTTAAATGAAGAGAAAAGTAAAGGACTGGATGATAATATTAAAGATGGAGGGGTATCTTTTTTAATGGAAGAAATCTCTGTGTTAGTAATAAGATTTTGGGTAAAAGTGTAAGTGGAAAACAATGGGATAGGATAATAGATGAAATAAAGGAGCTTTGCTGTTTTTGGAAAACATACAAGCTATAATTTAATATAAATGTTTATTTGATTTATTTATACTAGGAAATACTGAATTTTTAGCTAGTGTCTATATGTTGCCAATAATCTATGAAAAAGAAGTAATAAAAGTAATGTTTCTTTAATATGATGTTTGAGATTGAATCCAGTGAAGAGAGGAATCTTATATATGGATAAGGAAGATGGAAGTTTAGGATTAATAAAACAAATTATTTATGCTGATTCTTTGAATTTGTATAAAGTTGTTTTGGAGAAATAATAAAAATGAAAAGTTAATAGTAAATTACTAAGGCACAAATCTGAGCAACATTGATATATGTTAAAAATCAAAAGATGGCAAAATGTTTAAATGAAGAAATTAGATGTTATCAAGAAAAACATTTTTTTATGGAAAATAAAAAATGATGAAACAGAAAATGAGAGGAAAATATGGTATAAAAGTATCATGATATGGTATTATACTATTCCTTGGGCTGAGCTAGTGAATGAAAAAGTTAAATCTATAAAAGTATGAAAAGACTGGTGTAATAAGCAAGTAGAATGTCAAGATTTTTTACGGAGGTTAGTGATTTAGTGATTAATAAATTAACAGTAAGAGGAAATATGCCATGTATATATATATATATATATATATATATATATATATATATATATATATATATACATTATTTTACATTGTGCAGGCCATTTATAATGAAAGGATAAATGAAATCATGTTTAATGGTAAGTGGAAACTAGCAGTAAATTTAATAATTAGATGGTGGCTGTGAAAAAAGGAATGGGGGTCAAATAAAGATAATGAAGACCGAAGTTTAACATAATAAAGAAAAGTAAGATCTTTATGATTGTATGTCAGTAATGGAAAGGAATGGAAAATTGTACAATGTAATATGTAAGACAGTAAATAATGTTTTAAATAAATAACTCCTACTCTTTTCTATAGGTGCCTTGGGTTCTTTTACACTCACCTGAGCCACCACTGACTCAGGCAGATGGGGCCTCAGTTTAACATCTCATCTGAAGGACGACACACTCAGGAGTGCAGAAACCCCCCCCCCTTATGCTGCATTGCAGTATCAGCATTCCATCTACCTGCTGTCAGAATAAAACCAACAGACTTCTGCAAGAAAGTCTGTAGTTTTTCTTTGAATGTAACAACCACCTCACTCCCTACATGCAAGGGTCACATGCAGCCAACACCTGTGAAATGGAGAACCTTGATAACATTTGCAGAACCTGTTTATTGTGAGAATGTCATTTAAAGCATGTGTTTCCCTCATGCCTTTTTTTTTTCATCAGTTGTTATTTAAAGTATAAGATTATGAGTAGCATTATTTGACAGGCTTATTAGCCTGACTGTATTCTTAATATCTAATACATGTTCCTAAAACTCTTAACAGTTCCAACATTAAAAGAGTGAATTTCACTCAACAATTCTCCCTCACAGATTCAATGGTTATGTTTATTTACTGGGTAAGCCTACTGGACAATGAAGGTTTTCAGGGACAACCCAGGAAAACTGTCCAGTAAACCGATTTGCTCAGAGTTGCACAGCTTGCAAATGGAATTTGAGGTAATTAGACCCAGGAGTACAGGATGAAGCTTATTAACATATCACTGCCTTCAGCTTTTGAGCTAAACTTTCAAACAGACCTTAATCTTACCCTTTTACTTGGTAGTGATAAGTATGAAACACCTCCCACCATGGTTACCTCATATCAGATTAGAGCTACATCAACAAGGTGCTAAACTTGCATGGTGTTATTTTCTTAGTGAATTTGCTTTATGTCCCTCCTGGACAGAAGAAGCTGGTATTAATTACCATAGACTCTTACCTCTGCAAACTGTACTCACCTAACCACCAACAATTAGGGCAACTTGGGATAAATATGGTTAGGCTTGTAAGGGCTCTAGGGTCGTTAACCTAGTAACCTCCTAGGAACCTATGGCAGGACAGAATTAATCCTTTAGGTGGTTTACATGCTCATATTGTTTTTTTCTCAGTGTAGAGGCTCAGCAGGGTAAGCTCACAACCTATATTTTCTTAGGAAATGTGTCACTTTTGTTTGAAGTCAGCAGTTTGATGCTGTGTCTTGTGATGTTCTTTGATACCTGGTACTTCATCTTAGAATTAGGAAAAAATAAAAAAATATATTTATTTATGTGAGAAAATATTTCAAATAAAAACAAACATTTTTTTTGACATCTTTCTTCCATGCCACTTCCTTGATTTTACTTGAATGGACACCTTGTCTTGGTTATTTTAAAAAATATAAGTAAAGAAAGCCTTTTAAGTCAAAACTATTGTGTTTCTTAAATGCATAAAGTACTTTATTTTGTCATAATGGCTGAAATGTATTGAAAATTGGCTTCATCTTTCTCAGTTATATAATCTTTCAGTAAATTTATGGTCAGCACATAAAATTAAAGTATACTGTGTTTAAATAATTTATGTGTCTCACATATTTTAATGAATATTTTAATATAAAAATAGAATGTTAAGGTTTTACAGTGGTTTAAATCTGTATTTAATATCTCCCTGAGGGCATTAACTCCCACACACATTCTGTTTCAATTTTTTCCAGATTAAACAATTTTCTGTCTTTCATTCTAGATATATATATATATATATATATATATATATATATATATATATATATGTATATAAAACTAGCAAATCGCATGTTCTGTCTCAGTTGCTAAAAGTGTAAATGGGAATCTAGGAGACAAAACACTTTATTCTATACTTAAATATATATTTTGTGACTTTAAATCGATTTCAGTTGTTGATCATCTTCTTTAGATGCCTTCTTAAATTAAAAGTCATTAGAATAACCTGAAAAACAAACCTTGATAAAGAAGTTATCTTAACATTCATTTCAAAGTAACGAAAGAACTCCTTTCTTCCTGTTATGTATGAGAATTACTAATTTTCAACAGTATTTGATGAAAACATTACTGATGTGCAATCAATACAGCTTAAGAACGTGGACTAAATTGTAAATATCTGATCAAAAAAGCAGGCAGAAAAAATGAATTAAAAAGATAAGTTTGCTGGTGTGGAGAAATAAAACCATGACTATGGCATAGGCCATCATGAATTGACTAGTGACATGGTTGAGGGAGGAGCTGACTGGGGAGGGTATGAATGTGTGGACTATGTAGGCTTGTCCATTCTTAGGGAGTGAGACACCTTGACCTAAATCACTGATGATGTCTGAGGCTAGTTAGTGTGTGTTATATACAAAGTGGTGAGACAGGTGACCTAAGAGTCACATCATTGCATTACACTTTGGATTCCAGAGTTTCATCAGAGTTCCTGAGAAAAAGACATAACACTGAGCTAATCGGAGGAAGGGCACTGAGCAAACTCTAATCTGTGATATATAACATTAAGTATCCTGTTTTTTGCTTATTTTTACGAGTTATTTATAGAACTTTTATTGTCTGCTGCATACTTTTCTAGCTAGTTTCACTGTGTGTGAGGTATTAACTGAAAATTTTCTACATTTGTTAAACATCTATTTGGGTTTGTTTGTTCTGATTTCCTGCCAAGGAGTGTATCATATAATTTGTTTGCAGCTAAAAACATTATCTAGAGTCTCCTTGCTCCTTTATCTGTTTAAAACTTTCATTTAAAGGCTCACTGCTGCTTTTCTGCTGTGATAAACATTTCTGCAGTTTTTTTTTCTACCTAAGTAGTGTGGGTAGTTGTAGGGTTGTCCATATTCAGACTTGTGTTTTGGGCCTAGTTCTTTCTTTGTAGAGGCTGTGTGTCTGAGCACATTTCAGGCCATCTTAGTTTAGCCAAAGCCATTCTTGCATTTCAATGAGAAGGAAGTGTTTATGGTCACTGACTTATTGGGGTTACCTGGACTATGGCTTGGCGTAAGCACCTCATTGATTCTTTCAAGCTATTTTTAAAGTTCTTTCAGGTTTCAACTTTCTGTTACTTAAGATGTTAACTTGTGAGTGTTTCTGCCATTTCACACTGAGCTAATTGGAGGAAGGGCACTGAGTAAACTCTGATCTGTGTTATATAACATAAAGTATCCTTTTTTTTGCTTAATTTTACAAGTTATTTATATAACGTTTATTGTCTGCTGCATACTTTTCTAGCTAGTTTCACTGTGTGTGAGGTATTAACTGGAAATTGTCTACATTTGTTAAGCATCTGTTTGGGTTTGTTTGTTCTGATTTCATGCTAAGTAGTGTATCATGTAACTTATTTGTTTGCAGTCAAAAGCATTTTCTAGAGTCTTCTTGCTCCTTTATCTGTTTAAAACTTTCATTTAAATGCTCACTGCTGCTTTTCTGCTGTGATAAACATTTCTACAGTTTTTTTCTACCTAAGTAGTGTGGGTAGTTGTAGCACTGTCCATATTCAGGCTTGTGTTTTGAGCCTAGTTGTTTGTTTGTAGAGGCTGTGTGTCTGAGCACATGTTCCAGGCCATCTTAGTTTAGCCAAAGCCATCCTTGCATTTCAGTGAGGGGGAAGTGTTTATGGTCATTGGCTGATTGGGGTTACCTGCACTACGGCTTGGAGTAAGCACCTCATTGGTTCTTTCAAGCTTTTTTTAAAGTTGTTTCAGGTTTCAAATTTCTGTTACTTAAAAAGTTAACTTGTGAGTGTTTCTGCCATTTCACACTAAGTTAATCAGAGGAAGGGCACTGAGCAAACTCTGATCTGTGATAATATAACATTAAGTATCCTGTTTTTTTTTTTGCTTATTTTTACGAGTTATTTATAGCACTTTTATTGTCTGCTGCATAACTTTCTAGTTAGTTTCACTGTATATGAGGTATTAACTGGAAATTCTCTACATTTGTTAAACATTTGTTTGGGTTTGTTTGTTCTGACTTTTGTTTCCAACCCTCTCTCACTTTTGGTATCCTGTTCTTATACTTGGTGGCTTTGCAGTTGCCCACCCTACTGTAAATTTGATCTGGGACACTCCTCCCAGTCTAGTGTCATTACCCCATTTTATCTAATACACGAAGAGCATTTGAGAAGGCCAACCCACTTAGTTTCTTAACCTTGAATTATCTTCTGCTCCTCCTTTCTCCATTTCCACTTAAAAAGAATTCTAAGCTTGTTTCCTGCCTTTCATGTAAGTAGTCTAGTCCAGACACAGATTTGCTGTATCCAGGACTGTTTGTAGGTTTCTGAGCCCAGGAGCCCTTCTGTTTTGGGGGGAAGCCTTCTAGCTTATCAGTGGGAGCGGTAAGCACTAGGCAGCTTATCAAAAAAAAAAAAAACACTTTATGCATCATCGCTTAGCTAGGGATAAACTATTCATAGGTTCATAGGTTCATAGGTTCATACTAGGCTATCTGCCCTAGGGCATTTATATGCCTAGCCAGAATGTGTTTGGCTTTCGCCACCCATTTTAAATTTATTTTGCTATGCCCTTTTTTTTGAGGTTAGTATACTGTGCCTCTGTCTAACAGTGACACAGAAGTCATACCCGGAGTAAACCTACGATCTCCCATCCACTCATCAAGATTCCTCTTGAAGAGAGTCAATGAGGGACTCTGCCTAACCTGGACTGGGATTTTATTCCAGAGTGAAGGGAGCCTCTGGGTTATGAATCTGTCCCTCCAGCATGTACTATTTATTTCAGTGCTGAGGTTCAAGTCTCTCGAGCGTGTAGCTCGATAGGATTTGGATTTTCTGAGGTGCAGCATGTCCATTAATTCCGGGTTGGACATGGCTTTATACGTCAGGCACAGATCGCCTCTGAACAGGCGGTATGCCACTGAGTAGAGCTGGAGTTTCTTTAACCGGGCTGCATATGGCATCTGTTTGAGCCCTTTGATCCTCTTGGTGAGGTACTTTTGGGGTCTTTCCAGTTGCTGCAGGTGTCTGGTAAGGTACATCCCAAAAGGGGCATTGTACTCAATTATGGGCCAGATGAGGGATGAGTAAAGAGGCACGATGACCTCCCCTGATCTAGATGTGAATCCCTTCATGATTAGGTGGGCTGTATAAAATGTTTTTCTAACCACTTTGGCCACGTGGTTGTCAAATGAGAGATTGCTATCAACTTGGGTCCCCAGGTCCCTAATTACTTCTTCTGTACTTAATGGATTACCACCTATGTGGTAATTTGTGGGCACTTTGTTTTTGCCAAAGGGGATGACTATACACTTTTTGGTGTTTAGCTTGAGGCCATGGCTCTGGCACCAGTTGTCGGTTTCTATTAGTCCCTTTTGGAGGATGCTTGTGTCGGCTGGAGAGTCGATTATCGTGCCCAGTTTGCAGTCATCTGCGAACTTGGTCAGCCACAGTCCTTCCATGTTGGCCTGTACCTCCGAGAAATATATACTGAACAAGAGAGGTCCCAGGACTGAGCCTTGCGGGATGCCACTTGTAACTGGTTTGGAGTCTGACATGGCTCCAGCAATTCTAACCATGTGGGTTCTGTCCTTGAGCCAGTTTGCAACCCATCTAGTGACATAGGGGTTCATATTTAAGCTGGTGAGCTTATCTATAATGCCCGAGTGGGGTATTGTATTGAAGGCTTTTGCGAGGTCCAGGTAGGCTGTGTGGGCCACCTTCCCCTCGTCAATGGCCTTGGTGACTGTTTCAAAGAAATCAACCAGGTTTAAGAGGCAGGATCTGCCCTTAACAAAGCCTAACTGGGTAGGATCCAGTGTCTGTAGGTCCCCAATATCTTTATGTATGAGGTCCATGATTATCCTTTCCATAGCTTTGCAGACCAAGCTAGTCAGGCTTATGGGGCGATAGTTTCCAGGATCCGTTGAGGCACCACCTTTGTGGAGAGGGACCACAGTTGCTGTACGCCACTCTTTGGGTACATATCCTGTAGTAAGGCTGAGAATGAACAGTAGTTTTATGTTTGGGTTTAGCTCTTCTTGGAGTTCATGTAGGACGCAGCCCGGGATACCGTCTGGTCCCATTGATGCTGTGTTTTTTGCTTTGGAGAGGGCGGCTCTTACCTGAGCATCCAAGATGTCAGGGGGGCAGCACTCTGCTGGAATAGATATTTGCCCTTTTGGTGGGGAAGGGGGGGGAGTTTGCACTGAACCTGTCAACTAGGATGTTGGCAATGTCTGTGGGCTTGGTGTATTTTTTGTCATTTTGGACTAATTCTGAGCATATCTGAGAATTACCACCCAGGTTCCTAACATAACTAAAGAAAGCCTTGTGATTATCCTTAGTGTCCTATGCAATTTTTCTCTCGAAGCTGGCCTTAGACGATTTTATGAGTGCCCGTAGTTTTTTGCTAATACTCATCAGAGATGCCTTCCCTTTTTGGAATTTTGCTCTATCATTTAGTAGCTTCCTCCTTCTATTGTATAGCTTGTTTATGGCTGGGGTCCACCAGACAGGACGTCTGCCTTTGGAGGATTGGGTCTTGGTTTTATTTGGGATCGCATGATCCATGCATTCCTGAATGTGTTCATAGAATGCGTTTATAAAGGATTCTGCGGTCTGGGCCGTATTTTCCACAGGCCTGGGGGCTTTGAAGGATTCCACCTCAGTTTTGAGGAGTGTGAAATTTGGTTTAGAGAAGTTTTTCACTGTGGTTTTCTGGGCAGGGGGTGGTGTCGGGATGTGAACATCCAGTGAGATTAGTTTATGGTCTGATCTTACCAGTGAGGGATACACTTCTGGTCTGGAGCATAGAGTCCCCATGTTGGTGATGATCAGGTCCAGTATGTTTTCCCCTCTTGTGGGAGTGGTAACAAGTTGTTCCATAGCATTTGAGTTTATAAATTCTACGAACCTTTGGGCTAGGGTGTTGGAGCTAGAGTAATGCTCCCAGTCTATGTTTGGGTAGTTGAAGTCGCCCAATATAATGGTGTTTGGAGAGACTTCATATTTTCCAGTGTTCTCATGAAGGCCAAGTGGGGTTCCTGGGTTAGGGAGGGTGGTCTGTAGCAGGCTATAAACTGGAAGGCAGTTTTACCCATTGTTAGTTGCACATGGATAGTCTCTGATGCTTCGTGCTGTGCCACCAACCTGGAGGTGTGGGTATCATTGACGAATATTGATACTCCACCTCCATTTGTGGGTCGGTCCAAGTTTTGGGGCCGAAAAGCATGGCATGAGGTATAACCTGGTAGTGCTGGGGTGCTCTCGGGAGCCTTGAACCAGGTTACTGTTACTGCACAGATATCGATTTTCTCCATGCTAAGGAGAGTTTTGAGTGCGTGCATCTTGAGGTTTAGACTTCTGGCATTGAGTAGCATTACTCTTAGTTTCTTATCCCTTGTGATATCTATGGAGGTGGGTTTGTCTTTTGAGCCTTGCCTAAAAAAGGCACTATGTGGGTAGCAAGAGCCTTTGCCAATATCCGAAAGCCCAGGGGTGACAGGTACAGGCCGTCCCTAGCGAAGCATCGTGGCTTGTCGAGCATGTCATCCCAGGCTAACAGGCATTGGATCCCCTTTGAATGACACCAATAATTATGCCAATTGTTGAAATTGATCATCTTGTCTTCATATTGTGGCATCATTCTTGGTGAGGGTAAGATGCTACTCAAGGTCAGGGTCATACCGGCCTGGGCCACATGCTCAGAGATTTCCTCTATGTCTCTTTTCATGTAGTCCAGGAAGGTACGTTTCAGGTCATTCACACTAGCATGGACAATGACTGAGTCATATTTGTATTTGTCTTGGAGTGGCCTGAGTGCTTGTGTTATGTGGCGGATCCTAGCGCCCAACGTCATAAAGTCTGCTGTTCAAATTTTCCCTTAGAACTAGCCAGTTTTTCTAGTTTTAGCAATCAAATCTGTTTCTTTGAGCTTAGCACTTGTTCAGAACTTGTTGTAAGCACTAAATAAGCTACAAATTACTACAGTACTCAGTTTTCCACACTTGTCTAGAGGAAAACAGTTTTTAGTACTTAATAAATATCCAGACATGTCTAAGGGTCAGCTCCTGGTGTTTTCTCCTGTCTACCTGATGAATATGGGTATCTTGGGGCAATGCAGCAATTGCCTCATGTACACAGACAACCCTCTCCTCCTATCACCCAACACTACAACCTGTGAGAGATGCACTTATATAGCCAAACTGGAAGCAAAGCTCTCTTCACCCAAGACTGGACTAGACAGTCAAGAGGAGAAGGTAAATACTTGCACCACACCACACTCATCACATAGTTCCTCAAAACCTACACCACCAAAACACACACACAGAAACACAAAACACACACCTACATTCACGAAGGCTCTCAATAAAAATCTGCCCAAGCAACAGGGACCTCCAAAGTAGAAACGAAAGCAACCTTCACCTCCCAAAACAACCCAAATGGCACATAGCCCACAAACTCTGTGCGCCACTCAACAACACCCCATAAGGCATAACAACGTCCCCAACACTCTATTCATAGGTGACTATATAGTCAGGCACACTGATGTTCCACTCACCAGGCTAAACAAGAAGAAAGTTACTGTCAGCTGCCTGTCGGGTGCCAGGATCTGCCACATAACACACGCATTCAGGTCCCTCCACAAGTACAAATATGACTCTTGTCATTGCTCATGTTGATGTGAATGACCTGAGATGTACCTCCCTGGACTACATGAAAAGAGACATGGAGGAGCATGTAGGGCAGGCAGGTATGACCCTAGCCCTGAGTAGCATCCTGCCATCACCCAGAATGATACCACAGTACAAGGACAGAATGATTAACTTCAACAATTGGCTAAGCTTCTGGTGTCATTCTAAGAGGATCCAGTATCTGTCTGCCTGGGATGACATGATCGACAGACCACAATGCTTTGCTAGAGATGGTCTGCACCTGTCACCATTGGGATTCCGGATACTGGCTAAGGCTCTTGCCACCCCTATAGTGCCTTTTTTTAGGCAAGTTTCAAATGACAAATTCACCACCATAACAAGTACAAGCAAGTAAAATCTGAAGGTAGGTTGCTACTCAATGCTAGAAGTCTAAACCTCAAAATGCACCCACTTGAGACACACCTTAAAATGGAGAACATTGACATCTGTGCAGTGACAGAGACCTGGTTCAAGGCTCCAGAGAGCACACCTGCACTACCAGGCTGTAACTCATACCACACTTTTCAGCCACGTAACCTGGACTGAAACACCAAAGGCAGACATGTGTCTATATTCATTAAGGATATCCACACCTCCAAGCTAGTTGCTCAGCATGATGCATCCGAGGTTATCCAAGTGCAACTAACTCTGGACAAGACTGCAATCCAAACTGTAGCTTGCTACAGATCCCCCACCATGCCCCAGGATTCCCACTCCTCATTTCTTGATACACTGAAAAATATTAGGGTACAACCTAACAATCTAATAATGGGCAATTTCAACTACCCCACCATTAACTGGGAAAACTACTCATGTACCAACCCTTTTGCTCAATGTTTTCTGGAATTCATAAATTCCAATGCCTTGGATCAACTTATCCACAACCCCCACCAGAGGCAGCAATATCCTAGACCTGGTCATTACCAACATGGGCAACCAGTGGTCCACACCAGAGATCAATTCCTCATTGGTCAGATACAACCACAAGCTAATCACCCCAGACATCCACATCCCACCCCGACCCCCCATTTAGAGAAACTACTGTAAAATATTTCTCCATTTCATGCTTCTTAAGACAGAAGTGGCAAACTTCACAATAACCATGCAGACGGACAATAGAGGTACAACTGCTGATTCCTACATAAATGCACTTTATAAGCACTTATGTAAGTGCATGGATCATGCAATCCCTAACAGAACCAAGATGCTATCCTCCAAAAAAAGGAAGGCAATCTGGTGGTTCCCTGCCATAAACAAACTCTACAACAGAAGAAAGAAACTGTTGCAAAAAAGAGTAAAATCCCATGATTGGAGGAGCTCCCTGGTCAGCCTCAGTAAGAAGCTGAGATCCCTCATATAATCCTCCAAAGCTAGTAATGAAAACAAAATCGCCACTAATTCTAAAGACAACCACAAAGCATTCTATAGCTTTGTCAAGAATCTCAATGACAACACTCAGATCTGCTCTGAGTTACAGCACAATGGCAATAAATATACAGAACCAACTGATATTGCCAACATCCTGGCAGATAGGTTCAGTGCTAACTTTACCCCCCTCTCACCCCCTAAAGGGCCCATGTCTATACTGGAAGAATGCACAGTTCCTGTAATCATGGCTGTACAGGTAAAAAACACACTCTCCAAAGCCAAAATCCATGGGACCTGACAACATCCCAGGCTGCGTTCTACATGAACTACAGAATGAACTGCCACCCCATCTAAGTACTGTGTTCAGTCATTGCCCCACCTCAGGCTTTGTGCCCACTGAATGGCACACAGCTATGGTTGTCCAACTCCACAAAGGGAGAGCCACCACGGACCCTGGGAACTACCGCCCCATTACCCTGACGAGCCTGGTCTGCAAGGTTATGGAACATATCATCATGGAACTTATAAACAATGACATTGGTAATCTCCAAACTCTGGACCCCACCCAGTTTGGGTTTTTAAAATGCAGATCATGTGTCTTAAACCTGATCGACTTCTTTGAAGCTGTCACCAATGCCGTAGATGAGGGTAAGGTGGTTCACACAGCCTATCTAGATCTTGCCAAGGCTTTCAACGCCATCCTCCACTCTGGAATTATAGATAAGTCACTAAACTAGGTATAAATCCCTATGTCACAAGTTGGGTTGCCAACTGGCTCACTGACAGAACCCACACTGTGAAAGTAGCAGACTGCAACTCCGACTTCAGACCAGTGACAAGTGGAGTGCCACACGGTTCAGTCCTGGGTCCTCTCCTGTTTGGTATCTACTTCTCTGAAGTACAGGCTAACACAGAAGGTCGTTGGCTAATGAAGTTTGCAGATGACTGCAAACTAGGAGCCATAATCAAAACTCCTAACGATGTGGACATCCTACAAAAGGGCCTCACTGAGACAGATGACTGGTGCCAAAGTCATGGCCTCAAGCTCAATGCAAAAAAGTACATTGTCATCCCTTTGGGTAAAAACTCTGTACCCATGAACTACCACATAGGTGGCAGTCTATTTAATACTGAAAGTGTGATAAGAGATCTTGGGACACAGGTGGACAGTAGTCTCTCCTTTGATAATTACATTGCCACAGTAGTCAGGAAATCCTTCTGTGTGGCACACCTCATCAGAAAAAGTTTTTCATCCAGGAAAAAAGAGGTCATTGTTCCCCTCTACTCATCACTCATTAGACCCATTGTAGAATACAGCACCCCTTTTGGTATGTACCTTACAAGAGATTTACAACAACTGGAAAGGCCACAGAAATACCTCACAAAGAGGATTACTGGCCTCAAACAGATGCCCTATGCTGACCATCTCAAAAAACTCCAGCTTTACACTGTCGCATATCACCTACTCAGAGGCAATCTCTGCCTAACATACAAAGCTATGTCAAACCAAGAGCTGTTGGACATGCTCCACTTAAAAAAATTCCAATCCCTCTGAGCTACATGCTCTAGGGACCTAAACCTTGTCACAGCAATAAACCGAATATGCTGGAGGGATAGATTCCTGTCTCAGAGACTTACCATACTCTGGAACAAACTACCTGTCTATGTCAAACAAAGCTCCTCACTAGCACTCTTCAAGAAAAATCTTGATGATTGGATGGGAAATAGAAAATTCACCCCAGGGATCACCTCTGTGGGGGAAAATAATTTTATTGGGTGGCAAAAGCTAGGCTGCCTTTTTGGCTAGGCTTATATAAGGGCCGATAGCCGAGTACCTACCTATGAACCTATGAACTAAAAACAACATAATAGTCGAGGCTTCTCATTTTTCTCCTTAGTATTGTTCACTGGAATGTGTCATGTAAGTCTTCCTTGACTTTCTTTATGATTTTCCCTTTTGGTGGACCTTGTATGAACACTGACATTTTTTTAATCTAGCAGACCAAGTGATAACAATAAAATAATTTAAAGAATTTTGTTGATTATGAAACTGTGTATGGCATACTTTGTAAACCTTCATGCCACACATTTATTTATTTAATTTATTTATTTTGCATTTGTTGACCAGGAAAAGTCAGACTGATCTAAAAGTAGCCCTTTTTCAGCGGAGGACCAGGGTGAAAAGCTCCACCATATTGTATAGTACAGTAGACAATTACAGAAGCAGAATATACCAAAAAGATGACCGAGTCATTGTTTTACAAGTAGTAACAGCATTTTAACAAGTAGCACGAAATACAAGTCATAATTAAAAACAGGCTACGTGAGAGAAGACATCTTCATAGACTCTTAAAGTATTTCATTATTATAAACAATAGTTACTTTCAGGTGATGGTTTAGATGAGATATTTAGGAGAAGAGTTAAGCTGAGGCATATGAAATCATGGCTTGAAAGGGACAGGTTAGCAAGGCAAGGCAGGGGGATGTGTTCGACAGTAAGGGAGTAGAAGACAAAAGATAAGGTTAGTGGTAAATTAGTGAGCAGTTTAGGGCTAGGGGCAGTTTATGGTGGGTGAGTACAGAGGCTGGACTAGAGAGTTTTTAAGTGTTCTTTAGCAGCTGCTTTAAATTGTTTTGGTTGATTTAGTAATCTGATTTGAAATGGAATCTTATTCCATGCGATGGTAGGATGGTAGCTATATAGGTTGCATCCAATGTTTGTCCTAGGTTTATAGATAAGTAATAGGTCCTGGTTAGAGCTTCGGAGTGATCTAGTAGGAGAATAGTGGGATAGAAAGGAAGATATATTAGGGCAGTAGAAAGGTTGGTATAGTATAGAGTGTATAATCTGAAGCTGAGATAAAAGAAGCAGATTAGGTAGTTACAGACAGTTTAAGTGTGACACAGTGATGAGTTTTGTAAGTATGTTGAGCAGACAATCGGGCTACCTTGTTATAGGTTGAGGTAAGTTTTTTATTTAGATAGTTAATCCTGAAGTCGAACTACAACAAACTGCAGATAACCCCTATGACAAAATGCTTTTATCTGCCCTAATATGTTCTGCTGTCCATCCTGTAAGCACATACTAATTTGTCATATTATTTATTTGGATATGTAACTTGTTTGGAAGAGTTATTTCATTGTTGATTTCATGTAGTTCATGAATTTGTTTATCAAGGGTCAATACTCTGTTTAAATGGGAGATTATGCATCTCTTCAGTGACTAAATTACCTGCTCCACTTACTGTTAAATACATTTCTAAGTGCAGTTTTATTAGTTCAGTGTTTTGATAAAAGTGCTTGAATGGAGAAAATGCAACATATCGAAGCTGACAATATTATATAGTTATTAAGTTGGTAGACTTAACATTCCTCGGTCAGCATTGAGGTTTTGCAGCTAGAGGAACATTTGGAACAAACCGATGTCACGTTATGCTACTTTAAGCCTGCAGACATAAGATTTAGTTACATTTTTAGTATTTTGAAATTGTCCCTCACCATCAGTTTTGTTGGACAGAATCTGTGTATTAAAGGTATTTTAAGGGATTTATAAGTCTGAGTTGTATATACCATTATAGACAATTATAATACAGGAAGCAATACAATCTTAGTTTTCAAAATTAAGAGCTGTTATATCAACAGTTCACTTTAAAACTGGATATCATGTAAACAAATGGCAGAGCATCTTAGCACCGCAACCTTTTACCAAGAACTTATTATATATGTATTGCCATTAACTTACTCTTCAGCACATATATTCTCCTAGAAAATTTCCTCTCTGCTGCTGTACATATCCTGCCTTACTTGTCAGTGAGGATTCAGTACATCTTGTATGATATAAGGTATAACAGTGGTTATTGGCAAAGTCACTAACAGTCTTTTGGAACATCATTAAGATGTGTGCATATACCCACTTATCTTAAAATGGCCTTTAAACTCCTCAGTCATTAAGTGTTACAGAAAGTACTGGCAAGATATGTATTACCTACCAAATTCAACAAAGCCTCATGGTTTCTTCATGGCAAGGTGACTATCAGCCTGCTCTAAAGACCATAACCATTCCACGAGTGGTCAGGGGTCAAACAAAAATTTATCCTTACCCCATCCTAGATCTCTACTTTATTAGAAATGTTTTCTTACTGGACCTGACATACAAAAAGGATGAAACTTCTCTTCTCTTAAACACCTGCATCCAAAATATAAAGCTTCAAACCTATCTTTTACTGATCCCCTTTAAGGTGATGGCTGATTATTTATGTATCAGGAATGACCTATAGGTTGCTCTGGATTATTTGGTAGAAATGTTGTGAAGAGCAGGGCTTTTATCCAGCCATTTTGATGAGCAACCATGTTTTTTCAGCCTCATCCTATCACTGCAAATATCTCATCAATGTAACATTGAGGGAGAGACTCTGTAGATACTCAAGCTATTTTCTGCCTGACTAAATGTACACTGCATTATCATAATCAACCAAAAGAGTGTTGCACTCTGTCATAGCTCATATTGGAGTGAATGACCTAAGACATAACGCAATGGACTATATGAAGAGAGTCATGATTGCACTCTCTCAGTATGTGTTCCAGGCAGGTATGTCCCTAGCCTTGAGCACCTAGAATGATGTCACAGTATAAACAAAAAATGATCAATTTCAATAATTGACTTAGTGTTTGGTGTCATTCAGAGGGGCTCCAGTATCTTTCATCCTGGGATGACATGGTCGACAAACCTCCCTGCTTTGCTAGAGATGGTTTGCACATGGGACCACTAGGTTTTCAGCTGTTGGCTAAGGCTCTTGCTTCACCCATAGTGCCTTTTTGTAAGCAAAGTCTCAAAAACAAAATTGCTGATGTGAAAATTGCCAGTCATAAAATAAGGGCTATGATGCTACACGTTAGGGGCTTAAACCAAAAACTGTGCATCATGGAAGCACTGCTGTCAGTGGAGGATGTAGTTGTCTCAGCAGTCACATAAACCTGGTTCAAGGCCTCAGAGAGTACCCCTTGCTTGCAAGACTACAATACCTTCCACACCTTCAGACCACAAAATGAACATTTGCGAACCAAAGGGGGCAGTGTTTCTATCTATATTTGTGATAAATTCTCCTCCTGACTAGTTACACAAGACAACTCCATGAGGTTACTCCAAGTTCAGATTACTGTGGATAAGACCCCCATTCAAGTCATAGTCAGTTATAGATCCCCCTCCATGGATCATGATGAGTATGAGACCTACTTGACCAAATATTGCCAAACACTCTGGCCATGGGGGGGTTTCAATTATTCTACCTTCTACTGGGAAACCTACTCTAACCCTAACTCACTAGCACAAAAGTGACTTTGTTAACTCAAATGCCCTGGAACAAATTGTTCAAATCCCAACAAGAGGAACAAATATACTAGCTCTGGCCCTCACTAACATGACAAACAGATGAACCACCACAACTATCAGACTATCATTAATTACATCTGACCACAAATCAGTTGCCTTCAAACTGGCACTAACACAGAACTAATGAAAGGTGAAGTCAGACTGAAAAACTTCATCAAGGCAAACTATACCCTTCTAGAGGAAAGTATAAATGCATTCCAAGCCCCACCCCCAGCTGGAAGTGCTAACTACAAAAAAGCTTACTCTAAAACCCTGTACAATCACTTGTATAAGTGTATAGACTTGGCTGTTACAGAGGCAATCAAAACCAAAGCCCCATGTAAAAACAAGCCACCTTGGTAGCCATCCAGCATCAACAAACTTCACAACAAATGCAAAAAAGTTGCTGTCGAAGAAAACAATGGCCAGGACCCAACAATGGAAAAGCATTCTCCTCAGCCTCAATAGGCAAATGAGACAACATGCCAAATCCTCTATGGTTAACCTTGAAAAAAAAACATAGTAATCACAGCCAAGGATAACCATAAGGCATTTTACAGCTACGTACATATCCTAAAAGGTAGGGCCCAAGCATGTGCCAAACTAGTGATTAACAGTATCACGCACACTGATCCCACAAAGATAGCAAACCTGCTGGTGGGCAGATTTGGCAAAAATTTCACTCCCTTATCACCTCCAAAGTTATCACAAACCTTGCCCCCAACCTCCCCCCACCCTACATATCCAAAGAGCAATTCTTTAAAGCCTTGTCTAAGGCAAAAAGCACAGCTTCTATGGGACCAGATGGCATTCCAGGCTGTCTTCTAAACAAACTAAAACATGAGGTAGCATCAACATTACATACCCTGTTCAATCATAGCCTAACCACAGGCTAAGTTGCTGCAGAATGTATAAAAGCAACATTTATTCCCCTTGACAAAGGTGGCTTAGCAATAGACCCAGGGAATTATAGATCCAGAAGTCTGACCAGCCTCATCTGTAAAGCCATGGAATGCATCATCCTGGACCTCATAAATAAAAGCATAGGCAACCTCCAAACCCTGGATCCAACCCAATTTAACTTTGTCAAGGCCAGATCCTTCCTGTTAAACCTCTTGGATTTCTTCAAAAATGTCACCAGGGCCATTGACAAGGGCACATCTGTGCACACAGCATACCTCAACTTAACCAAGGCCTTCGACATAATCCCACACTCAGGCATTACTGACAATCTTAGCAAACTGAATGTAAGCCATTTTTTTATAAGATTGGTTGCCAACTGGCTCACAAATCACTCACACACTATCAAAGTGGGTGACTCCACATCAGCCAGCAGACTTGTCACCTGCAGGGTGCCACAAGGGTCAGTGCTGGGCCCCTTACTGTTTGGTATATACTTCTCAGAAGTTTAGGCCAATACTAAGAGGCTGTGGCTGACCAAGTTTGCAGATGACTGCTAAATGGGTGCATTTATCGAATTGCCAAATAATGTCACTATACTTCAGGAGGGTCTTATGTAGAACAACAACTGGTGTTTCAAACTAAATGCAAAGAAATGCATCATCATTCCCTTTAGTAAAAACAATGTCTCTTCACACTATCAAATGAACAACAAAACCCTATGCACCTGCAAAGTGGTACGGGATCTAGGATCACAAGTAGACTAAGACCTTAACTTTGACCACCATGTGTCTACTGTAGTAAGGAAGGCTTTCTACTTAGCACACTTGATTAGCAAAGGCATCACCATTAGAGCAAAGGAGGTTATAACCCCTCTATACTTGTCACTAATCAGGTCCATGATTGAGTATAATGCCTCTTTTGGCATGTACCACGCAAATGACCTGCAGCAATTGGAGAGACCTCAAATGTTTCTAACAAAGAAAATCAAGGGGCTCCAGCACGTGCCTTACACAGACTGACTAAAGTCCCTGTCACTGTACTCAGTATTGTATAGACTTCTTAGGGGGGCACTTATGCCTGGCTTACTGAGCAATCTCCAACTTAAACCTAATGAATGTGCACATTCATAAATCAAATGGGACTAGAGCTACCTATTCCAGGGACCTAAATATGGCCTGTGACTTGAATAGGACATGCTGGAGGGACAGATTTATCTCCCAGTGACTGCTGCATCTTTGGAATAGGCTGCCAATTCATATGAAGAAGAGAACCTCTATGACACTGCTCAATAGGAGCCTGGAAGAGTGGATGAGGCACCATAAATTTTTACTGGGATAGCACCAACAACCCTCCTGGACATAGGCAGTCATTACTAAATACAGTCTTGGGTATTGACTAGAGTATACATTTTGTTGAAATGGCTAGACTTGAAATGACTTCCAGATCAATAGCGTAGTAACCTCCTATTTTCCTATGATCCTATGAAAAAAATAATGTAAAAACAGGAGATGTGAGCATTGTGAACAATTAGGAGTCACCCCACAGAATTATGTGCACTTTTGTGGAAATACAAAAAGGAAGAACATTTTATATTTGATTATGAGGAAGTAGAAGAAATAATAAAAAAGAATCTGGGTCAAAAAGGAAAATTGCAAAACTGAAGAGAGAGAAGAATTTGAAAGGCAAGAGAAAGCAGTAGAGAGAAGTTTCTTTGAGTAAGAAAATATATTTTCTTCTTTACAATCAGGAAAGAGTAAGAGCATAAAGAAGAGGGAGAGGAGTATAACAGAAAGTTAGTGATGGAGGGACGCTGAATGAAAAGATAATTAAATGGCAATAAAAAATAAATAAAACCAAAAAGTTATAGAGAAAAAAAAACATTCATTCTTCTATCCTGTCTTAGAATGCTTATTGAACAATGAATTAAATGAAATGCTTGATGGCTCAGCACTCACATAAACGACAAGAATATAATACATTTTAACAACATTTATGAGATTTTGTACTGCGGTGGTGGTGCTGCGGTAGCGTTGTCGCCTCACAGTAAGACGTTGTCCTGTTTGATTCTCAGCTAAAGTGTCTTCTGTGTGGAGACATGCGTGAATGGGCGTACCTTCATTGAAGGTTGTGCGTCAGAGCTGGCAACTCAGCATGTAAAAATCTACTGCCAATAATTAGCGGCCCGGAGTTCCACTGTGGCGACCCCTAACCAGGAAAAGCAGAAAGATACAACAACAACAACATTTATGAGATTTTACACAGTTTGTAAGGAATCAAGCAGAGGTACAGTGGGGTGGGAAACACGTTTTGCCTTTTAGATCTGAAGAAGTTTTTTGACAAACTATAGTATGCCACAATAATTCTAGGCGAGATTTGAAAAGCATACAATAGTAGAGGTAGTTAGGTCATTAGCTTGTGAATTGTTAAATGAGGATACCCATTCTATATTTTGTAGTATATATGCATCCATGAAAGAAAAAGAAAAAATACAATTATCTGAGAAATTGAAACTGCTTTTGTTAATAAACACAGATAGCTGGACAGTGGTTTCAAAACAGAGTAAACACAGAAGTAGAAAGAAGGTGTTGAAAGTGGTTAAAATGCTGTCTGCAGATGATCATTCAATAAGACTTTATATTAACAGGAGGAATATTACAGATAAAATAGATTGTTTACTGCATTATAAAAATCTTAATAGAAGCAAGGGGATGAACAAGTATTTTTTTTCAGAACACAAACTATTAAAAACAGAATTTAGTCAGCAAGGTCAGATGAGAATTCTATGGAGACGTTAAAGTTTATTTTCTCAAATATTGAGGCATAACCACTTACACTTGCAGATTTGTTATAATTCATGAGAAAGATGGTGAGTAAGTATAAAAAGAAACTGAAGTATGAATATTTAAAT
Organism: Protopterus annectens; assembly: GCF_019279795.1. NCBI lineage: Eukaryota > Metazoa > Chordata > Ceratodontiformes > Protopteridae > Protopterus > Protopterus annectens. Next base: position 1,352,213,919 of record NC_056729.1, on the reverse strand, counting down.
CAACAAAAGTAATTTCAAATTACACAAGAACCAGACTGCCCAGAATTTGTAGAATTGCTTAGGTTCATAGATAGTTACAAGGTATACACTCCAGGAGACCATTAAGAGGCCTGGCCCAATGTTAGCCCAGAGCATGGTCTGGTTAAGTGAGCTGATCAAAGTCCCAGAAAAGGCAAACAGAGGCTGAGAAAATCAAACTCTGAACTATAGGAAATAGTTCATTAACAGCTCACAGACTTAACCCTATGCAGTAACTACCATAATATAATTATCTAATTAGAAATGCAAACCTTTTTTATGACAAAAAGGGACATTTGGGAAAGAAAACAATCTAAAAAATAAGAAGTAATGCAAATTCAAAGTCAAGTGTCAGAAGATATCTTCTTTGTTTGCTAAGGGAATACCAAAACTTGAAGTATTCATGGAAGAATTTAAGGAAGCAGACAAAATATATGTGACAAAATACAAGATCACAGAGTATGTAAAAAATATTAAGAATTTTAGCAGTAAAGTAAAAGTGACTTTAAGGTTATTGGCCAGTAAGTTGTCTTGGAGAAACAGTCCAATATTCTAGCAGTTAGCACAGGATTAAAACTTTCATTCGTTAATGAGCTGTTTCCTGTGGAAAGGGTGCAACATTTGAGTCACTGACATTGAGCAACTCATTTAACTGGACAGTGCTTTGAAGCAATTGGAAATTTGTTCTCCTTAATGGTATCCTGGACTACATGCCTAGCACGTATGAGTTTCCTGTGTTGTCGCTGCTGTTGTTGTTGTCTACCTCACAGACATCAGGTGCAGAGTTTGATTCTCACCTTTGACACGGAAATTGGCTAGGCTTAGATGGGCAGCTAGCAAGTATTTCTTTATGAACATATGAACCTATAAGAAATAGGTAAAGAAATGATGTTAAATGATATAAAGAAGTTTTAAGGAAGGCAGATTGGAAGTTAACTCCAGGGACCAAGGGTATCAGGTATCAGTTCTATAAATGTATATTGAATAGTTAAGTTGCTCTGTTTAGAGAAGTTATTCAAGAAATGTGAGGATGTGAAACGTAAAATGTGAAGTATATGTTAGTATAGAAAAATGCCTATGGAAAAACAATTACTAAGGGGAAATCAACATCTGAAGATCATTGAGCCTGTTTGATGCAGATTATGAAGTGCAGTTATGTGTAGGTTAATATTTACATGAGAAAAGAGGATTTTGGAAATGACATGCTTGGCAAAAACAATGTAGTTGTTCCAAAGGTTAAAGTCTTTCCCTGCATACAAAAGGTACAGGGTCTAATACTGTCCTCTAATACTGTCCTCTGTCCAATTCCTATATAGTTTGCATGCTATCCTCATCTCTGTGCAAGGTTCCTCTTACCTACCAATACTTGCTGAGTGTTTCCACCTCAAACATGAGAGGTAAGATAACAAAGTCCACAGAAAATTGATCGGCTGCAGGGGCAACAGTGTAGATTCTACATAATACCTATCAGGGGAAGATTTGAGTGGACCAACTGCTTTTGGCATCAACTGCAGCATGCTTTAACCTCTAGATAGCAGAACATGGATCACAAACTACTTGCTATCAGGCTAGCCATTCAATGGTGTGAAAATTGAATAATTGATTTGGTCATACTAACCAATGCAGCTATAAATGGGCAGGTTATTTGCCACCAATAAATAGCCTGAGGTCCTGCCATACTCTAAACTATGCTGGTGACCCATGGTAATGGTGGGCAGGGGTCTATGTACCTCTTTTAGCAAGTGTGTGCCCAACATATAATCCAGCAACCTTGAGTCAGTAAGCTACTAGCATGTCCTCATGATTTCTTTGAGGCTTACCACTTCTGTCTCTCATTCCAGTCATTAAATTTTCATTATATTTTACCATATTTCCTAAAAAAGGGATTCCATCGTCTTTCATTCTTTCCATTATTTTTGACTGTACAACAAGCCCTTCACTCTTATCATACACATCTTGGTTCATAGGTTAGTACTAGGCTAACTGCCCTTGCGAGCCATTGTAAGCCTAGCCAATTATCCCTTGTAAGACTCAAACCCTGCACCTTGTGTTTGTAAGGCAAACACCTTAACCATTAGGCCACCCTCCCATGTTCTTGCCCTTTAATGAAACTGATTATCCTTTTACCCACTGCCTTGATATATGCTGTCCAGTTTTGTCTAGATATCTGTTTTCAACAGTCATATCAACACTTCTCTATAATGTGCCATATATATATATATATATATATATATATATATATATATATATATATATATATATATATAACTTTTGATTGAAAGATCAAAATGCCAAATCCATTAACACTGAACACACTTTAGCGTAAGCACTTTCATCGAAAAAGTGCTTTTGTTAAAATATATTATAAAAAAAAAAAAAACACAAAATCTACTTGAATGCAGGGTGACAAGCCCCCCTGCACCGCTGATGTGGGGGCCTGTGCCCCCCACCCTCCCACTTTAATATTCTCACTTCGAGGTCACACTACAGTGGGGAAAAGGGAATTTTCCCTTACTGCACTGTAGTACGACTGGAACAACAAGCATGCTGATGCGAAAGTGCTGCTTCTGTGAACAGCAATTTCGCACAAGCATGCTCAAAAAATTGGGATTTGATGAAAGATGCAGTCAAGCAGTCATGCAGTCAAGCATCTGTACGGATCCCACACACACACACACACACACACATATATATATATATATATATATATATATATATATATATATATATATGGGTCTACTTTGATTCACTGAATACTCATTTCACTGAATTCCAATGAATTCCAATTCACCCTCAAAAAAAATCACTGAAAGCTCAAATCACTGAAAACTCATTTCACTGAATCACATTTCAATGAATGTAAGTACTGTTAGGCAAATAAAACGTATATGCCCTTTTCCCCACAGTAGTAGAATCCTGGAGTTAGTATATAGAGCTAGGGGTGTGTGGGTGTGTATATACCTGTTAACCTTTTCAAAACATTTCTTATCTTTATTACATAATTATCTTCAAATTATGTTATTGCATTGTGGTCTGAAAAAACAGTCATTAAATTCCTACTACTTGCATCTCTTAAAGTCCTTGAAAATAGCAAAAAAGTCAATTTCTGCTATTATCCCATTTTTTTCTTCTGTAAGTATACATCTTCCCTAACCAATGTCATGCGTGTTTTGCATAATTTACCTGCAAATGTTCACATCAGCTCCTGTTTATATTTTTCTTTCCCTTAAATTACTAAGTCACCTAAAATGTCTAACTCTGCAGTAGTTCTCAAACGGGTGGTTCTGACTACTGACCAGATAATTAATAACAACAATATTTTAAACTTTCAGGGATATAAAATTTTTAATTATAGTAATTTGGAAGTGAATGAAGATTTTTTTAGGTTATTTGCAAAAGGTTTTAAGTTTGTGCCTAAGAAGAAGAGTAAGATCAGTAGTTTACTTACTGATTTAAAAATGTTCGCAAGAAAGAAAAATTTAGAATTATTGTTGGGTGAACAAAAAGATAAAGTAGAAACCCTAAAGAGAAAGAGTGCATGGAACCCACCCCTTCACCCACAATTAAAGAATTTTGAGAATATGGTGGAAAGTAGCTTAAGGGAAAAAGTGGTGAAAAACAGGGTTTGGTTAAATCTAATTAAAGAAGAAAGGGAGATTTTAAACACACTTTGTAATAATAAATATGTTAGAGTCTTGAAACCAGACAAGGCTGGACGTACAGTCCTTATGGACTCAGTTATATACGAAAGTAAAATGATGGAGCTTTTAAATGATGACATTAAATATTCGAAGGTGTCACTTAATGAAATTAACATCACCTACAGAAAGATTTATGCAGCTTTAAAGATTTAGTATTAGAAGGGGTGATGGACATTGAGACTTTTAAATTTTTGCATAACAAAGAGCCCAGGGTACCCACAATATTTGGTATCCCAAAAGTTCATAAGGATTCACTTGACCCACCCATGAGACCGGTGGTTCCAGCTAGCTAGTCTGTCACAGCCCCTATTACAAAGTTCCTGGATGTTAAATTGAAAAATATTTCCATGAACGTAACTAATGTTATCAAAGATTCTTGGGATTTCCTCAGAAATGTGAAAAATAATTTATTTAGGGACAGTATGTTATTTTTTACAATAGATGATGATGACCTCTTCACTTCCATCCCACACAAAGAAGGCTTGGAATTTTTGGAAGAAATTTTAAGGGACAGCGAAGGTTTTAGTGAGAGAGATATTTATTTGATTTTAACCTTAATGGAACTGGTTTTAAAACATAATTTTAATTATTTTGAGGGAGAATTCTTTCCCCAGGTGGTTGGAGTGGCAATGGGTGCCATGCATGCCCCAACCTTTGCAAATTTAGTGCTAGCCTGGTGGGAGAAGAAATTAATTTTTAATTCTGTGTACAAGGACTGTTGGGTCCTTTATCAATGATTTTTGGATGATATTTGCCTCTTCTGGATAGATAGTGAGGAAACATTTAGTGAATTTTTGAACTACATTACTAACAGTACAGAATTTTTAAGGTTCACCTATAAAATAGGACAGGGTTCTATTGATTACCTGGATGTGAATATAGGGATGGACTATGACAGTAATAGGTTCACTTCAAAGGTGCACAGAAAAGCTACCTACTGCAATTCATTTCTACATTTTCAGAGCTCCCATCCACTTTCACAAAAAAGGAGCATTGTGAAAGGTCAATACGTCAGGGGTAGTAGAATGAAATCAAAGGAGGAATATTTTATACAAGAAGGTGAAATGCTGAAAAGTGTGTTCCTTGATAGGGGATAACCTGAGAAAATTATTAATGAAATTTTTATTGAAGTCCTAGAAAATAGAAATAATAGGTTTGCACCTATTTTAGGAACAGAGAATAGTGGGATAGGGGGCAACCAACAGGTGGCTGATAGTAATGATAGGGTGGAAAATATTTTTGTAATGGATTATAGTGGAGATGCTGGAACTATTACTACTACTGTTTTGAAGGAGAAGTGGGATAAGTTTAGCAAACTATCGGATTTGAATATTGAACTGAGCTACCCCCTAAAATTTGTATTCAGGAAGTGTAAAAGTATTAAAAATATTTTGGAGAAGAAGGGCATAGAAAAAAGATCTAGAAGAGTAGGAACATATAAATGTGGTGTTTGTCCACAATGCCCTTTTATTATTAACAAATCAAATGTTTATATCCCTAATAGAAATAGATGTATTAGTGCAAGATGTTATTCTAACTGTGACTCTAAAGGTATATTTGGCCCTATGTGGAAAATGTGATAGCTTTTATGTAGGAAAGACCGGAAGGTGCTTAAAAAGAAGAATATATGAGTACAGTTATGACATTAAAAAGGATAATAATAGGAATGCCCTATATAAACATACTTTGACATGCAAAGAGGCTACTTTTGTATTTTTTGTGCTAGAGGAAATCCATATGGATATTCGTGGGGGACCATGGGAGACACAAACTGAATATCGAGAAGTGTACTGGCAGTTGGTCCTTAAGGCAAATAAATGTCCAGGGCTTAATGAGATGGTCTCCCTTGCACATGTATTGAAATTAAGAGAAGCTAAATTATAGGGTGACCTAGCACCCTATTTATGCATCTATGTATGTATTTATTCATTCATTCATTTTTGTACATAAGTATTTAAACCTAACATATCCCTCAGGAAACTTTTTAAATGTTTTAATAAGTTAGATTTTTAATGTTTTAATAAGTAAGATATTTTTAACATATAGGTACTGACCCCTCCATGGTTTAGACAGTTTGACACTTTGATTTTTGATGTTATATATTTGTTAATGTAATAAACTTTTAGGTCACTAGATAGCAGCAAAGCATTGTTTTTTTATATGCATTTTCTTTATGTTTTAGTTTAAAATGTTTCAACATATATACAAATGTATATTTATATTTTAATACAGATCTTTATTAAATGTTTATGATTGTGTATAAATAGGGATTATTAGTTTTTAATAAAATAATATGTAGGGACATTTTTATAGTACTTTTAAGCAGTTTAAGCACTATATTCACAAGCAAGTTCTTGGTTGTGTTAAGCAGGTTAAAAAGCGTAATGAATTGATTTATTGTCCTAACTGCTTTATTGGTGAAGTGTTTTTTTTATATAAAATGAGAGAGAGTTGTGTTTGTAACCATTCTGATGAAGACTTGGACGAAAATGTACTGAGAACTGTGTTCAGTGTTATTTTTTACTGGGTGTGCTGTGCTGTGTTATTAAAGAAGTTTGTGGGCGAGCAGTACCTATCGGCGTTCTTTTTTTCTTTTGAATTGTAACTGTTTGGCACTTGGTCCATGGTTGTTGCTTTATTTTAGTTCTCAAAAACATACCTCTCTTATTTCTTGGCACATGTGTAAGTTTATACAATTATGATTCACATTATATAGTCCACAATAAGTGGTCTCCATGACTATACTAACTTCTAAAACATTGATTCCTATAGTATTTACCAAGACTGCTATATGTCAACATCTGTCTATTTCCATTGTCCAGAGAGCTTCTCTTTCTCATATCTGTTGAAACAGCTCCATTTGCTTTTCTTAAACATTGCTGATATCTATCAAACATATAATGTTATTTATTGTTTGTACCATGCCAGAAGATACTCTTTCACTCACTATACTTGTATCCTTTAATGATGCTAATTAAACATTATCTTTTTTAAACCTGCTGACCTGTTAATTTGAATTATCATTTCCTCTGCCTGACATGGCCTCGTATTTGACCTTGAGTAGCTTCTGCATCTTTACTTGCATTATGTAGTAGGTAAAACATACTTTCCTATACAATTTATTTACACATTTTGTGTGACATTCCCTTATTTCCTTACTTCTTCTGTATCTTCTTCTTGAGCCCTCCTTTTCTCTTTCTCTAGCTCTTCTTCACTTATTTCCACATCTATACTTTTATTATGCACTACATTCTCTGCTAATGACACAGAGTCAAGTTTTAAAAATATTTATTTTGATAATTCCACACAACCCATCCACCAATGCCCACCTCTTTACCATTCATAGTGCAAATTAATTTAGTTTTTTGCAGCATTATCCCATTGTCTCCACTGCATGCATCTCATGTTATTACACTCATTATTTAAATGATTTCCATAACCATAAAAAAAGAAATAAAAATAAAAATTGGATGATCATAGTATCAAACATTCTGCCCAGCCTGTTAATGTTCACAGTTCATCAATTCCCTTCAAAGTCATTCAAATCTTCCAGTCCCGAGTCCTCAATTTCTTTTCATCATAATTGTCTTTTTTTCACAGTGTAACTGTCTTTCCATAAACCAGGAAAATATTTAACATGCCCTGTTCAGAAACAGTGTCTGTTATAAATGCTAGCAATACTCGTTTCAATGACTTTAACATGCAAATGATGTGTTATTTTTTCCTTTACACCGTAAGAATAAAGCTGTTTAGTATTTCAAATTATTCAAAACCTAACCGACAACAATCCTTATATGGGAGGGAACATTAGGGACTTTATAGAAGCTGAAGTAAAATCCATTGATACTATCACCCTATCACAAATGTCACACCTGTTACTTATGCTGTCCTTTTTTTCAGCAATCCTTCATCTGAAGTGCTTTTCTCCTTCCTTCAGTGATGCAGCATTATTCTGTTTTATTTCCTGTGCTGCCTGAAGATGTGCAATGAGCTGAGCATGTCCATCTCCTACTGCAATGTCTTCCAGGCTTTCATTACCACATCTTTCCTCTGCTGCACACTACTGATAATGTACCTGGCTGCAATGTCTTCCAGGATTTCATTACCCACGTCTTTCCTCTGCTACACATTACTGATAATGCACCTGGCTGCAATGCCTTCCAGGCTTTCATTACCACGTCTTTCCTCTGCTGCACACTTCTGATAACACACCTGGCTGCAATTCCTTCCAGGCTTTCATTACCCACGTCTTTCCTCTGCTGCACACTACTGATAATGCACCTGGCTGCAATATCTTCCAGGCTTTCATTACCATGTCTTTCCTCTGCTGCACACTACTGATAACACACCTGGCTGCAATGTCTTCCAGGCTTTCATTACCATGTCTTTCCTCTGCTGCACACTACTGATAATGCACCTGGCTGCAATGTCTTCCAGGCTTTCATTACCACGTCTTTCCTCTGCTGCACACTACTGATAATGCACCTGGCTGCGATGTCTTCCAGGCTTTCATTACCCACGTCTTTCCTCTGCTGCACACTACTGATAACGCACTTGGCTGCAATGCCTTCCAGGCTTTCATTACCCATGTCTTTCCTCTGCTGCACACTACTGATAACGCACCTGGGGTCTTTTTTCTGTATGCATTCTCTACTGCTCCTTACATGAAAGAACACTTGCTCACTTGTTTATTTTTCCGCCATCCTCTCATTTAAAGTTTGAATATTAAGTCCACCCTCTTTCTCTTCCACTTAGCTAACATCCATCTCTATTCCCTCTCAAAGCCTATTACCTTCTTCTACTGTCATCTCTTCTATATGTCTACCAACAACTATATTTCTCTGTCAGTCTTTTAATCCACTACACATCTTTGCAAATTTACCTTCTGCTCTCTCACTCTCCTGATTGTTTTCACTATCATTCGCCTTCCTTTGGCTCTTCCTGCTCCGTTCGCCCTGCGGGCTCACTCCGCTCCCCTACCCTGCCCCCAATTCCCACCCGCCCCCAGCACCTCCACATATATTCCTCATATTTCCCCTCCCTCTCTCACTAATTAGCTAATCCTAGCCTTCTCCTCATTACCCCTCCCCTCGTACTCCTCCCACACCACTATACTTTTCCCCTCCTTAACTTAGTCTCTTTCTCTCCCCTACAAACAATTTTAACCCCATCTACTTCCTCAGCTCTCCCTCCCAATTTTCCCTGTCCAATTCCTCTACTTTTATTCCATTCAATACTCCCTTTCTAAACATGACCTCCCAAATCCTTTACTTTATCTGTGTCCCATGCTCCCTTCTCATACTCCTAATTCCTCTCTATTATGCTACTTCTTACCATTTCAAAACTCTCCCTTACCTTCCTTCCACACAAACTATCCCTAGCTCTCACCTGCAACCATTGCAGTCCATCCACTTTCATAACATATCTTCCTCTCTAATTCAACCTAACCTACTGTACCTATTCCATCCCAAACTCTTCTCCATAACAACTAAATCATTCACTCATATACTACAACTAGCCCCAAGCAGTCTCCCACTACATAAACCCAAAAAGCTAAAAGTTATTGTCTGCAATGACCTAGCCTTATCTGGAGATATCCATCCCAACCCTGGCCCCTGCCACACCACTAACCACTCCTCCCCCCTCCCCCCTCCCCCTACCTCTCCCACTTCACACGACCATTCTCCCCCTCCCTCCTCTACTTCTGCTTCCTCTCCTAACACCCTAAAGTTCTTCACTATCAATGCCCAAAGCCTTAACAACAAAATACACCAATTACAAGCTTGGATTTACCACAACCAACCTGACATCTTAGCTATCTCTGAAACCTGGCTAAAATCCCACATTGCCAACTCTGAAATCTTACCTCCTGGTTTCCAAATTCACAGAACCGACCGATTAAATAAAAAAGGTGGAGGCTCTGCGCTAATCTACTCTAACCATTTTTCCTTAATCCCCCTACAAATCCCAATTCCACAATTCAAAAATTCTGAACTAACCGCTAGTCTACTACGATTAAATAAACATAAGAATATCTGCATTATCTCCCTATATATCTCCCCAGGCAATAACATTTCTACCCTTGAAGATATTCTTCACTGGGCCTCAACTGAAATAAAATATGAAACCTACATCCTAGGTGATGTTAATATTGATTGGAATAAAATCAACTCACCTTCCCCCTCCCTATTCATTAACCTTTACAACTTCTCCCAAGTAATCCACTCCACCACTCGTCCTAACAAAAACCACCCCCCAGGATCCATCCTTGACTAGATCCTAGTCTCTCACCCCAACAAAATAATTCTCTCTGGCACCAGCCCTGACTCCTTTAGCGACCATCTCCCAGCATTCACTCAGCCAACTCCATCCAACATCAACACCACTACATCCACACTCATAATCTTAGCAACTTCAACCCCACTATTTTCTCAAACACCTTTAAACATATAAACTGGCAAATACTAAATAGTCTTCCCCTTGACAATGCTGTAGAACACTTTAACTCTGTCTTCCTAAATACTCTCAACTCCCAAGCCCCTCCTAGAAACAAACGAGTCAAAGCTAATTCTGCTCCTTGGCTGTCCAAAGAAACAAAACTTAACATGCATCTTAGGGATAAATCCTGGAAGCTTTACCAGAAAAATAAAATGTCTTCTACTTTGCTCCAATACACCCAATTACGCAACCAAGTAAAAAAACTTATCACCTTAGACAAAAAAAACTACTACAATAAATTTCAGTCCAACATTAACAAGAACCCAAAACAATTCTGGAAAACAGTTAATTCCCTACTCCATCCAGGGTCCAGGAATAATCCCTGCCCTGACCCTAGTATAACTGACATGGAACTATGCTCTCAATTTAACACTTTCCTTACAGAATCCATAGCTTTGCTAACCAAATCTTTCCCAAACAATAATCCATCCAATTCCCCTTCCCCAACACCTAACACTCTTAGTAACTGTCCACTCAGTTTCCAGCTCAAACCTGTTTCAACCACTTTTATAAAAAGGCTCCTATCCAAACTAAAGCCATGCTCCAATGCCCCTGACAATTTACCTTCCTCCTTCCTCAAATGTGCTGCTGAAGGTATTGCTCTCCCAATCTCCATTCTAATTAACAGATCCTTAAAAGAGTCTTATGTACCCAAACTTTGGTGTTCAGCCTACATTCTACCTCTTCACAAAGGAGGCAAAAACACCAATATCTCTAATTTCCGCCCCATTGCCCTACTTTCACCAATATCACAAATTCTAGAAAAATGTGTCCACCACCAACTTATGCCTTACTTAACTCAGAATCATCTCCTAACACCCACCCAACATGTTTTCCGCCCTGGCCACAGCACCATTACTGCCTTACAATCCTTACGCCAAACCAAGTAAACTGAAACAGCAAAACACGGACAGCACACAATAAGAGAATTAAAAGCACGATTTAATCCACAATCCAGACAAATGAACGTAAGCGCTTTCGGCAGGTTCAAATAACCCGCCTTCATCAGACAACCACAAATTCCAGATCATTTATTAAATACATTCATATTAAAATTCACTAACCTATCGTGATAAAGTGCATTCTTCAATTAAATACAACCATGGCAACCTTAAAGAACTTAGAACTATTACACCAGATGCCCGGTTGTATTTCTGACTTAAAAAGTCAAGATAGGTTCTTTTAAAACATTGCAAAATATTATAAACTTAGAGTTTTATCCTCATATGACTACATACACAAGCAGTAATTATGTATATTAGTGCTTTATATTTTCTTACTATTAATATTATTATAAATAACACCTATTAAAAAATAGATATTTTTTAATGTTAAAGCAATATGCTAGAGACACTCCGAAAGACTAATTTGGGACATAAATCTTGGAAAACATGTCCAAAGCCTATTTTAAAGAAATCCCCTGTATAAAAATATACCATGTTAAAAATCTTATATTCACTGCCAACTATTTATTACAGAAATGATAATTGCTACGTCTAATGGTGCCCAATGCCATTTGGTTTAATTAACCCTATACGGGGATGTAATGGTTAATAAAAATATTATTGATAACCCATATGGCAATAATTAATGTAATCATTTACCTATTGAGAGAGAGCCATTTTAGTACACATTTGATAGAAAGACTTTCATTAATACCAGGGGAAACATGAGCCCTAGTCCTAATTTGCCAAAGCAGTTCGTCCATCTCTAACGAAATCTGCCATGGTCCTCCCCTTAAATCAATTTCACGCTGTTGTAATACGAAAAAATGAAACCCATGGCCTGGGAACTCAAGGGAATGCCTTGCAAGAGCATTATTAACATCAAGTCTTTTAATAGCATATTGATGTTCGTAGATTCTGTTTTTTAGCCTTCTCTCGGTCTTGCCGATGTAGAAGGCTTTACAAGAATCACAAATAGCTGCATAGGTGATGGCTTTAGAATCACAATCATAATGCCCATTACACTTGTATTCCTTCTCATTGATTGTGCATGCTGTTGCAACTCTAATGAATTTACATTGTGGACATACACCACATCTAAACATGCCGCACTGTCTATTGGACCTACGAACCACATTCTTTTGAAAAATGCTTTTCAAATTTTCACCCCTCCTGTATGTAATCTTAGGGCGAACGCCCAGAACAGAGCATAATGTTTTATCTTCCCTTATGATCTCCCAATTTTTATTCACAACTTCTCTGATTCTGAAAGAATCAAAACAATAAGTCTGTATAAAACTAATGTTGAATCTATTGTTATTAGTTATAGAATTGATGTCATCTGAAGTTGTTAGATGTAAGTAATCATTGGGATGTTCTGGGTTATGATTACCTTGGTCAGAGAGCAAGGGCATAAAGTGTCCACTGTGCCTTTTATTAGTGACTTCAATTAAGATGTTAGATAGTAATCGCTGGGGATAACCCCTAGCGGTAAACATGTCAAATAGACTGTTACATTCTAAAGAGAAGTCATCCGGATCACTCACCATACGGGCCGCCCTCACCATCTGACCCTTAACCACCGATTTCTTTTGATGGTAGGGGTGATTGCTGGAGAAATGAAGAAAAGCATTAGAATATGTTGGCTTCCTAAATATCTTACTTTTTAACTTATGTTTAGATGAATCTTTAATTAATGTGATGTCAAGGTAGTTGATCTCCTTTTCATCAAATTTATATGTAAATTCAAGGAAGTCCGTTAACTTAGTAATGTTCTCTATGAATGATGGGATCAGGTCGCTATGACCTTCCCATATACAAAAAATGTCATCCTGGTATCTTGTGTACCAGGAGACATATTGTAAAAAGAATTCATCTTTGAATAGGTAATTAGACTCCCAATGAGCTAGGACTGCTAGCAAAGAACCAAGCCAGGGCGAGCCCATGGCTACACCCGAGGTTTGTAGATAAAACTTCCCCTCAAAGGTGAAGAAATTGTTAGACAATACAATTTCTAAGAGAGTTTCGATCAAATTGATGACATCATGATCGACATTTTTACGCATAAACTCTCTGACCCAATCAAGACCTATTTGTTGGGGAATGACGGTATAAAGGTCCCTAATATCGATAGTAAGGAATACCATACTGTCATTGTATATGAGAGTATTAATGTTCTTAAGGAAGGACCAAGAATCTTTGCATATATGCATTTCTGAATTAATCAAAGGCTTCAGAATATTATCCACATACTTGGCACATCCCTGAGTAATAGACCCTCTACCATCTATTATGGGTCTAAATGAGGGCGAAGTAAGTCCTTTATGAAGTTTCGGGGTACCAAAAAATAGTGGAATTTTAGGAGCTGGCATAGTAAGATAGTTAAGAATGTCGGTGTTAATATATCCCTCCAAAAGTAAATCATCAAGCATGCTATTAATTTTTCTATAGGCTCCATTGATTTCATTAATAGATGAAATTCGATAAGCTGGTGACTCCAAGTGTACAACCAGGTACTCAACATATTTATAATGGTCCATAAAGGCTAGACCCCCACCCTTATCGGGCTTCATAACCCTAATCTGACAATCTTTTACCATGTCTATGAAGTCTTTTTGTAATGGGGTAATATTGTACAGATTTTTCTGAGTACTATATATAGTTTGATTTCTAATAGCCCATAGGTCCATTTCGCAGATTTTTTCAAATGTTTGTAAGGTCCCATGTAAGGGTGGATTATAGGTACTAGCTACCCTAAGTAGACTACTAGCTGATGAGTTGTTGCCCATCAGTTGATTCAGATTTAATTTCCGTATAAACACTTTCAAATCAACAATAAGTCTACCTATGTCCATGTTACGACCTGGGACAAAGGAAAAATCCTTAGCTAAAAAATCAATGATATCCTGTGGAATGTTCAAACAAGTGTAATTATATATTATAAAGTCACCAGAGGAGCTTTTATGCACTTTTGGTTCCGTTCCGATGCTCTGCTCTTGTATCATCTCCTGCGGCCACGTCTCCTGTTCGTTGAAATATTTTGCCTCTGAGGTTGAGGACGAGAATTGACTCTGTGGTTGTTGACCATCTGAAAATCCTGGTTATTTAAATTGTCATTGATACCAGGAAAATCTGTGGAAACAGAAGGTATTTCGCCATCTGTTGCCATGAAATTATTATAATTATTGTTGTTACCATTGAGCCTTGGACTACGTCTAACAGGTGGTCTGTTATTACCCCCATTGTTGTTGGTATTATTCGTAGTAGATCTGCTATGCTCAACATGAGAAATTTCAGTTGGTAGATAGTCAACTGTTGGAATTTGAGCCTGTGTTAATTTCGGATAGGCTTCATTATTAGCATACTCCCTAATGTCACGTGCTAGCTTCTTTTTCTTGTTAGCAATCAATTTATCGATGCTAGCATTGATGCTGACAAAAACTCTACAATAATCATGTTTGTATTTGATGAAGTCAGCATGTGACTTGATTTCAGTTTCCAATGCCTCTAGTTCATTTTTCAGCTTACTAATGTCAATGTTATAATAAGCAATTAAGGCATGTAAGAACTCAAAGCCTTGCCTGTCAAAAAGCTCAATGAGTTCCTTGTAAAAAGGAGAAGACCCAATCAGGCCGGCCGGGAAACGCCACTGGCGTAACCCCTTAGGAACCACTTTATTTCTAATACATTCTTCTAAATAGGCAGTCTCTAACTGGAGCTTTTTAAATTTGAATAACTTAGTATCCAGCATATCAATCTTTATATCTAAGAAATTATTATTTTCAGTCACGGAAGGTGTTATATTACCTTCCATAAAGTTATTGGAAGTGAAAAAACAGTTATTGTTTAAAAAACTGTTCAAAGCAGGTATACCATCAAGCTGCTGATTATTTGAGCCGTACCTTCTATCCTGTTCCGACAAACCAGCTACGGATCTCGGAGGTTGGTTAACCCCTGATGGCAATGGTTGTTGCGGGCTCCTAGTAGGCGCATCACTGCTGGTTTGTACCAACGGAACCAGCCTGGGTGAACCTTGTCCATTAGGAATGGATCCAACGTCGGAAACAGCAGTAGAGGAGCCGTTAGTACCATTACTACAGTGCCGAAACTGTTGTGAGTCGACCAAAGTAGAGAAGGCATTTACCTTCTGAGTTAAGGTATCCACTCGGTGCAAAAGCACCTCGATCAGCTGTGTTAAATTAGGCTGAGAATCACTATTATCTTGCCTTAGAACTCGTGGTGTTACTGCAGGAAAAGTGCTTCCTTCTCCGGTGTCGTCCGCCATAAAAACAGTATCCACACGCCAAACAAAGTAAACTGAAACAGCAAAAACACGGACAGCACACAATAAGAGAATTAAAAGCACGATTTAATCCACAATCCAGACAAATGAACGTAAGCGCTTTCGGCAGGTTCAAATAACCCGCCTTCATCAGACAACCACAAATTCCAGATCATTTATTAAATACATTCATATTAAAATTCACTAACCTATCGTGATAAAGTGCATTCTTCAATTAAATACAACCATGGCAACCTTAAAGAACTTAGAACTATTACACCAGATGCCCGGTTGTATTTCTGACTTAAAAAGTCAAGATAGGTTCTTTTAAAACATTGCAAAATATTATAAACTTAGAGTTTTATCCTCATATGACTACATACACAAGCAGTAATTATGTATATTAGTGCTTTATATTTTCTTACTATTAATATTATTATAAATAACACCTATTGAAAAATAGATATTTTTTAATGTTAAAGCAATATGCTAGAGACACTCCGAAAGACTAATTTGGGACATAAATCTTGGAAAACATGTCCAAAGCCTATTTTAAAGAAATCCCCTGTATAAAAATATACCATGTTAAAAATCTTATATTCACTGCCAACTATTTATTACAGAAATGATAATTGCTACGTCTAATGGTGCCCAATGCCATTTGGTTTAATTAACCCTATACGGGGATGTAATGGTTAATAAAAATATTATTGATAACCCATATGGCAATAATTAATGTAATCATTTACCTATTGAGAGAGAGCCATTTTAGTACACATTTGATAGAAAGACTTTCATTAATACCAGGGGAAACATGAGCCCTAGTCCTAATTTGCCAAAGCAGTTCGTCCATCTCTAACGAAATCTGCCATGGTCCTCCCCTTAAATCAATTTCACGCTGTTGTAATACGAAAAAATGAAACCCATGGCCTGGGAACTCAAGGGAATGCCTTGCAAGAGCATTATTAACATCAAGTCTTTTAATAGCATATTGATGTTCGTAGATTCTGTCTCTTATTGTGTGCTGTCCGTGTTTTTGCTTTTTTTGTTTCCTTACAATCCTTCTTAGAAACTGTAAATCGAGCCCGAGATTCTGGACTACTAGTATCCACAGTACTCCTTGATCTCTCTAAAGCTTTCGATACCATCTCCCACAAACACCTTCTCTTTCATCTGTCTAACCTTCATCTCTCCCAAGATACCCTTTCCTGGTTCTCCAGTTACCTATTTGACAGATCTCAAGCCGTCAGATGGAAGAACTCTACCTCCTCCTTCTTACCAACTCCCACCGGCATTCCACAAGGGTCCATCCTCGGTCCTTTGCTTTTCAACATTTTTATAAATAACCTTCACTCTGTCATTCCTGACACAACAGTTATCCAATACGCTGATGACTCCACCTTAGTCTGTACCACCTCTAACCTTCCTGAACTTCTAACTAAAACCCAAATAGCTTTCTCTACTACTGAGAACTGGATGCACCAAAACCATCTCTCTCTCAACTCCAATAAATCTAAAATACTTCTTTCCCCCCCCTCCAGGGCTTTCTCTTTTGACAAAAATGCCTTCAAAGTCCTAAGCCAAACCAACTCTGCTATAGAAGTGGTCCCTTCTGCAAAACTCCTCGGCATTACAATAGACACCTTAAATTCGATATCCACATACAACAAAACATAAAGAAAACCCACCAAAAGTTAGGTATGCTTTATAGGAATCACCGCTTTCTCTCCAATTCCTCCAGGCACATCTTAGCAACTACCTACCTTCTACCTTCTTTACTATATGGAGCCCCTCTACTAACTAACCTGTCTTCCTCTAACA
This sequence comes from Protopterus annectens, assembly GCF_019279795.1. NCBI lineage: Eukaryota > Metazoa > Chordata > Ceratodontiformes > Protopteridae > Protopterus > Protopterus annectens. Next base: position 1,352,196,655 of record NC_056729.1, on the reverse strand, counting down.
CATCCAAACTTGAAACTTGCTATAATAAGATCTCTAAATTTGCAACTAAATCTAAAAACTCTACTCACCACTCTAAACTGGCTAGAACTCTCTAACCACCTAGATTATCACCAACTAACTTCCGCTCACAAATTAATATTCTACCCAGATAAATGCCCAGCCTTAACAAACATCCTTCCCCCATACATCCCAAATAGATCTCTGAGATCTGAACACCAACATTTAATCTCTATCCGCAAACCCAAACGTCCTGCAGGCCAGTTCCTTCTCTATATCTCTCTAGGCAAAAAATGGAACTCCCTACCTCCTTTACTTAGGACCATATCAAACTCTGACTCCTTCAAGTCCAAACTTTTCTCTTACCTGTCTTCCAAACGGAAATGTTCCTGCTATCACCCTACATAAATTCTAGGAAATTTTCTCCTTTGAGCTCTCTATACTCCTTTCTCCATGCTCCCTCAAACAAATATTTTTCTATTCTCCTAAGACAAACCTAAGCTACACTCTCTGAGAAATGTCTCTCTTGACTCCAAGTATGCAAATATTGTAAATAACATGTAACCTCAGAGCCTTGTAGTATAGACAGTTGAATCCTGCTGCTCTCAATGAAAACTCCTCTAAATTATGTTCTCTACTATCTTTAACTGTGTTTTAAAAGTATATTTTTTTATGCATTTGCTTTTCTTACTGCATGAATTTTATAATTGTAACTCTACCTTCAACATTATGTAACCTTTATTGCATCATATTGCTTATGGAGCTTTTCTCCCCGGGCTGCTGCCCTGAATGAAAACTCCTGTAAATTGTGCTCTCTACTATCTTCAACCATTTTTTAGAAGTATATTATTATGCATTTGCTTTTCTTACTGTATAAATGTTAAAATTGTAACTTTTCCTTCAACATTATGTAACCTCTATTGTATCATATTGCTTATGGAGCTTTTCTCCCCGGGCCTCGACTGAAAATGGGCACTTTCTGGCCCAGTGGACTCCCCCGGTAATCAAACCGAAATAAATAAATAAATAAATACAATAAGTAAATAAATATGTCACCTGTTAAGTCAGTGCATGGCCAACAAATTGCATACATTCCTTCCTGTTCTCATCTACCAGCTCAGCTATCTACAGGACACTGTCCTCCAAAATCGATTATTCTTTCTCTGATATTTTGCTAGAAATAGGATATATACAGCCTCCTCTACTGAAAGAGGAGGTGAAGCTCTCTGTTGCCTTAGTAACATATTCCCTAGTCAATATGAATGCCATCTCAGGTCTCTCGTGAGAAGAAGCCACTGGCCTAATGGGACTAACTTGAGCATCAATGTTTAAATATATAAATAAATCTCTTCTCCATAGTAGCATAAATTATATCAATTACAAATACTTTAAGCAATCAATATTACCAAAAGGGTGAATGTTATTGGGAAATGTCAAGCTATACAGAAGAACAGTGAGCCAGGATTCCAGTTCACTGAGCAATTATTCATTATGTGTTATATGTAACAAAGTCGTAAAATGTAAGATATTAAATATCAATTTCAGTACAGCTTTTGCCTCATAACCACCAGTGGTATACAGGGATAAAGCCTTGACAATGGCTCTAGCATCCAGAGTTTGAATATAATCTTCAGCACTTGATAGTGCGGGCAGGGACAATGGATGTGACCATCAGGGGGGGGCACATGCAGGGTACACTGGCATGTTGATTTTGTTGATTTCTCTTGTAGAGACTGAGCAGACAACAGTATATAGTACTGCCTAGGAATGGTTTCAGCATGCTGCTGACTTCAAGCCCCCTGTGAAAGCGAGGGGCCAGGTAACAATGATGGTTATTACATGTCTCAGCAAAAGGGCATTGCTGACATGAGAAACTAGTGAGGAATTAAAGAAAAACCCTCCGTAACAGCAATGTGATGCTGATGCATGTGCCTACATGGGTAAGAAGTAGGTGAGTAAGGGAGATTTGATAGGGATGGAAATGATGTGATGTCCTGTAGTGAGCTGATGGTCATCTGTGGAACAAAAAGAAAATCAGCCGAGTTCTAACCACGTGCAAGAAAATATTATGTATAGCAATAGCATTAAGATATTGACAGTACCTCTTTCTGTTTTCTTTATTAATTTTGTGGACATAGTATCATTGCCACTTTATTATTTGAAAATTGAAACACCGGGAAGGTTCCATTTAACATTGTTTTAATGCCTTTCCATTATATTTCTTCTTCAGAATTCAGTTTATACTAGAATGAATTCATCAACACTTGAAAAAATCTATTATAGGTGTTCAGATAAGCAGTCAGATTAGAAACAGGTCAGAAAATATATATTGCATTATGAATATAGCACTTGTTTTTATTGCTCGTAACACTGTGCTTTAACTGCTAAAAGGTTTTGCTCAACAACAAACTGAATGCTAAAGTACAAAAGTAAAGCCATTAGGGACTGGTGTTATGTTTCAGATAAAGCAGTAATGGATACTGTTTCCATAGTATTAGTAAAAACAGTTATTTTAAAGTAAAAATATCACAGTCTGTTTTCTTATATAAATAGAGTGCATAATAGAATGTCTTATATAATGGAAATGTTATTGACTTTTCTTTTATGTGGGATGCTTAATGTAGATATTGGCAAGTATGACTTAGATAAAAGAAAGCCCGTGAAGCAGACAGTATGATGAATTGTTTTTTTTTCAGTATTTTATTTGTGTGATCAATCAGAAATATATATAGATATAATATGAAGGGATGCAGAGTATATTGGGAAAAAGATGCTAAGCATGAAGCTACCAGGTAACAGGAAAAGAGGAAGGCCTAAGATAAGTTTATGGATGTGGTGAGAGAGGACATGCAGGTGGTTGGTGTGACAGAGCAAGATGCAGAGGACAGGAAGAAATGGAAACAGATGCTCCGCTGTGGCGACCCCTAACGGGAACAGCCGAAAGAAGATGATGATGATGTATGGATATACATATATCTTTATATATCTGTATATCTAATTACTTGCAGATATATATTTGCATACTCACACACACACGCACGCATATATATTTATATATAAACAGATGTATTGGTATCTTTCAAATCTTCAAATGCTCAAAAATTAACACATGAGAACCAAAACAGAAAATGCAAAACATAATAATGCTAGTGCTTATCTGAATACCAATATTTTAGTTACCATTTGTTAACCGAGAAAGTCCAACTTGGAGCAAAGACAATTCTCAACAGAAGCCCAGGGAGAAATAATCCAGATAGATGTCTTTGTAACGTGAGAGGAAACTGGAGCACCTGGAGGAAGTCCACACGAATGCAGGGAGGACATGCAGAAGGCACTCCAGCCAAGAATAGAACTTAAGAACCTCTTTCTGTGAGGTGACAATGCTACCGATGCACCACTTCACCATCCAAAATAACCCATTGCTTCAATTATTGACGATTTTAGTGTAATATAAACCATACTCTGAAATAGGCACATAAAGAGAAGGCACTAAGCACTGCTAAAAAGCAACGTCCTTGTGTTTTTCTTTTCAAATAACATAATCATCCCCAATTATCATCAATCTCCTTTTTCCCATTTTCTATATAGGATCAGGGTGTTGTGTCAACTGTTGGAACCACAGGACTGCTCAAATCAGCTTTCTTGGGACCTTGTCGTATGCTTTCTCCAAGTCTAGGAATACCCAGTTTGACTCATTTGTCATCTCTAGCTTCTTCTCAACTATCTGTTTCACTGCAAACAGTGTGCTGGATTCTAATTTGAACCTGAGCGCCCCATCTCCCATCTTACTTTCTACTACTCTTCCTATTCATTTAACAATCACTGTCTCCAGAACTTTCATGAAACCTGACACAGTTTGATACCACTGTACTGTTCCCAGTTGTTAATGCCCCCTTTTCTCTTGAACACTGGCACTAGAATGCTTATTCTGCAGTCATCTGGTATACGTCTTATTCCCCATACTGCTATGAGTACCCTCAGGAGCCATCTTTCCCCATTTCACCCAACATATTTATCATATCTCCTGCGAACTCCTCTGATCCTACTGTTTTCACTGACTTCATTTCCTTTACTGCTATCCTTACAACTTCTATTGGGCTTCTCTTCTTCTCTCATTGTAGGCCGTGTCTGGGGCAGTACAGCTTCTGTGGGGTTTCTTCATTCAGCACCTGCTGCAAGTATACCTTCCATCTGCCTTTGATGTCCTGTGGAGTGGTGAGTAGGTTGTTGCTGACATCCTTTTGAAGGGTGTCTGACTTGTCTGACTCTCTTCTTTCACTTTTTCTTTCTGTCTTTGCCTTTCAACCTGTTATAGTTCCTCTGTGCCATCTACTGACTTACTTTCTAGAAGCTGGTAGTGTACCACTGATGGCCTTGTTCTTTGCTATTGCAGCTCCTTTCTTCTTTGTTAGCCAACCAGTATTCCTTCCTAGTCTGGTCTCTTCTATCTCCCACTTTTTCCTGCACGCCTTCCGTCTTTTCATGTCTTCCTTCATAGGTTCATAGGTAAATACTAGGCTAACTGCCTCAAAGGTCCATTTTAAGCCTAGACAATATCCTGAGGTCAGAATCAAACCCTATACCTTGCATTTATAAAAGGAAAACCTTAACCATTCTGACAAACCTGCCTTTTAAGACTTCTACGTTCCATCACCAGCTTTCCTTATGTACCTTATTTCTATACCTGGCTCAGCCACATATCTGTTCTGTCCTCACATGTGCTGTTTTCTTCTTCAAATCCACCTATTTCCTCTTTTCCTTGAGGTGCTAGAGCCTTGATTAATTACTTGAACTGTTGTGCTTTCTCTTCAGTCAACTTCCAGGTCTTCAGCCTGGTCTCTGCTGAATTTAGAGCCTTCTCTGATCTCTGATAACTGCCTGCAACTGATTGTGACAACCAGTGGTTTATGCTGTGGCCAACTGTTTCACTGAGGATGACTTTGCAATCACTGATTCTACCCCAGTGCCCTTTCCTTACTAGAAGGAAGTCTGTCTGAGTTGCATATTGGCCACTCTTCTATGTGACCTTGTGATGGTCTCTCTTTCTGGACCATGTGTTGGCCACTATCAAGCCATTTGTCAGACAGAAGCCTAGAATGGCATCTACTTCTTTATTCCTGTTTCCCCACCCATGTGGACCCAGGCAGTCCTCATATCCTGTTTTGTAAGTCCTGATATGTACATTCATGTTACCCATAATCAACACCAATTCATGTCATCCTGCTTTACCTAGCAGGTCCTAAAACTGCTCTCTGAATGCATTATTTTTATCACTATTACAACCTACTGGGGGTATTGGCTGAGATTATGAATGCTGCCCTATCATTAGGCTGGAGTCTGATTGCCATTTGTCTGTCACTAATTCTAATGACATCCGTCACTGTATTCTGAAGCCTCTCCCTCATGACAATTCTCACACCATTTCTAGCCTAAGTGTAGACTTTTGGATCCCAAGTCAAGTGGCTTTGCTGCACTACACTTCCATCTTGTCTCCTGTTTATATACAATGGCCAGCCTCCTCCTTACCATCAAGTCATCCACTTCCAAGCTGTGTCCTGTCAAAGAACCTGCATTGAATGGAGCAATTCATAGTTTGCTCATTGATTGATTTTTACATCCAGCTTTTGCTCACCAGAGCTATCCCATGTAACCTAAGCTGGATGACAGGACACTAGCTGGCCAGTAGCTTATGGACTGCAGTGGTTTTATGGTTGGCACACACTGGCCAATAGGGGAACATACACTCCTCCCACCATTATCATGAGTCCTTGGCATAGGTTGAATCACAGTTAGTTGTCTGTCTGGAGCCAGGATCCACCAGATCATGTATGCACTGAGGCCTTTTAACCACAAGTACCAGTTTGACATGGTCATAATTCATGTGGGCATAAATAACTTAAGACATACCTCACTGGACTATATAAAGAGAGACATGATGGGCTCTTTGAATATGTACCCCTGGTGGTATGTATGAATCTTTGAGTAGCATCCTACTTGCACCAGTGATAATGCCACAGTACCTGCAAGAAATGATTGACTTCATCAACTGGCTTAGTTTCTGGTGTCACAACAAGGACATACAATATCAGTCAGCCTGGGGAGACATGACTGACAAACCATGATGTTTTTCCAGAGATGTTTTGTACTTGTCACCACCTGGCTTCTGAATACTGGCTAAAACTTTATCCCCATAGTGCCTTTTTTAGGCTGTGCCAAGCTGATAAACCCTCCAACATATCAAAAATCACTCATGACTACCCAAACATACTGCTGCTTAAATCTAGGAGTTTAAATAAAACACTGCACTCACTGGAAGAACCCCACACCATGGAGAATGCAGACATATATGCAGTTACAGAAACATTGTTCAGAACCATAGAAAGCGCCCCTGCTATCAAAGGCTACAATGCCTTTCATACACTTTGATCCCCCTTAGCTCAAGATAAAACAATAGGAGGGGGTGTCTCAGTGTTTACAAAGGCAAGTACACTGCTAGACTGGTCCAACAATATGACTTACTTGAACTGCTCCATGCCCAGCTAATGATAGATGCGACCCTCTATCATAGCCTTTCTAGCTACAGGTCCCTTAACATGAGTTGGAAAACCACACATCTAACTAAACCTACTGGAATCTCTTAGCATTCAGCCTTATTTATGGGAGACGTCAAATACTCTTCCATAAACTAGAAAACTTATACAACCCATAATTCACTGGCTCAGAGGTTTTTGGACTTCATCAATGCAAACATCCTGGAGCAACTAGTTAGCTCCCCAACTAGATATACAAATATCATAGAGCTAGTGCTCACAAACATGGAGGGATGCAGCTCCCTCCCATGCATTAACTCCTCCCTTGTAGGATCTGACCAAAAAATGACCTATTTTAGTATTAAAAGACCTAGAACTCTGATCAAACCCCAAACCTGTTAAGAACTTTGCTAAGGCCAATTACCTTAAACTAAGTCACAGCTTATTAAACTTCCCAGCCCCTCTAAACCAGTATGACACTGAGGCCTGCTCTGAGCTATACACGAAAGCATTGTACAATCACATTCATAGCTGCATAGAGGTGGCAGTACCTGTCTGAGTCACACCCATAGTTACTAGCAAAAATAAACCACCCTGGTGGACCTCTAGCATAAACAGCCTATTCAGGAAAAGGAAAAAAATCCTTCCCAAAGCCAAGAAAGAACAGATAAAACAATGCAAAAATACATTCACCTGTCTAAACAAACAAATTAGAGAGCTAATTAAATCTTACAAAGCAACCTAAGAGGCAAAGATAGCTCCCAGGTGATAGATAACCATAAGGATTTTTTAAATTATATTCATAACCTCAGGGGAAATAACCAACAATGTGCTAAGTTAATCATGAATGGTAACACTTTTACCCAGCCTGGAACTATAGCAAACCTGCTGGCTGACAAATTCAGCTCAAACTTCTCCCCAATCACCCCCTACCATACCCAATGAAATACCCACAACTATCACCCTACTGGTCATTATGAATGGACAGGTCCTTACAGGGCTCACTAAAGCCAAAACACAGTCTCCATGGGTCCCAAAAACATTCCAGGCTGCTTCTTAAATAGCATAAAGCAGAATCTGTCAGGGCCACCAGAAACCATCTTTAAGCACAGCCACCAGACTGGCTTTGTCCCAGAGGAATGGAGGACTTCAACAGTTGTTCCTCTGCACAAGGGGGGTGATCAACTGACCCATGGAACTACAGACTCAAAAGCATGACCAGTCTTATCTGCAAGGCCATAGGTTCATAGGTTCATAGGTAGGTACTAGGCTATCGGCCCAAGGGCCTATGTAAGACTAGCCAACAAGGTTCCCTGGCTTACGCCACCCAAGAAAGTTATTTTCCTGTGCCCTGTCAAGCAGAGACACAGAAGTGATCCTTTGGGTGTATTTCCTATTTCCCATCCACCTGCTCCAGAGTATGGGAAGTCTCTGGGAAAGGAATCTATCCCTCCAGCATGTCCTGTTTATTGTGGTGACAAGGTTTAGGTCCCTAGAGTGTGTAGCTCGGAGTGATTGGGATTTCTTTAGGTGTAGCATGTCCAACAGCTCTGGGTTTGACATAGCTTTATATGTTAGGCAGAGATCACCTCAGAGTAGGCGATATGCTACGGAGTAAAGCTGGAGTTTTTTGAGATGGTCAGGGTAGGGAATTTGAGGCCAGTAATCCTCGTTGTGAGGTACTTCTGTGGCCTTTCCAGCTGCTGCAGATGTCTTGTGAGGTACATTCCAAAAGGGGCTTTGTACTCTATAATGGGTCTAATGAGTGTCAAGTAGAGAGGAACAATGACCTCTTTTTTCCTGGATGAGAACCCTTTTATAATGAGGTGTGCCACTTAGAAGGACTTCCTGACTACTATGGCGATGTGACTATCAAAGGAGAGACTACTGTCCACCTGAGTCCCAAGGTCTCTTTTCACACATTTGGTGTTAAGTAGATTGCTGCCTATGTGGTAGTTCATGGGTACAGAGTGTTTACGATTAAGACCATAATGAGGTGCAATGCTGCCTTCTATGTGTACCTAACTAGGCACTTACACCAACTGGAGAGGCCCCAGAGGTTTCTCACTAATTGAATACAAAGCATAACACACGTCTTATGCAGACCAACTGAAGGCCCTATCCCTTCACACCATCTAATATTGTTTATTGAAAGTGTTAGATATTCGCAAGAAGAATTATACTACAAGGATTACATGTTCCATGGACCTGAACCTTATTTATGACTCTAACAGAACTTGCTGGAGAGAGAAATTCATATATCAAAGGCTACCTTGCCTATGGAATAAACTTCTGATATTCGTAAAACAAAGCCTGTCCCTCACTCTCTTAAAAAAAAAAAAAATTTGGATAAATGGATGGGAAATAATAAATGTACTCTTTGAGTACTGCCCATGTCCCTTATGGACAGAGGCAGTATGTAAAATGACTCAGGGCTCCAACACCCAAAGACCCACTACCCTGATACTACCCCATACCATATCTGTGAAATTAAGATATAAAACTGTCATATCTTGGGTATTATTGGCTAGGTTTGTAAATGCTGTTATGGCATTAGCCTAATAAACACCTATGAACCTATGAAGTAGGCCAGGTCATAAATCTACGTATCACTAGCAAATACCCATTTCCCATCGCCCATTTAGCAACATTACTTAACAGGGCTGAATCACGTAGTGCCATATTTTTTACACCATCGAGAGGCTAACCGTGCCACAGTGCACACAGTCTGTGATCCACATTCTCCTATTATGAGGATACTGTGCAGTGCAGCAGATACCCAAAGTAGTTGGTTTACACAACTCTTCCTGTAGCAAATTATATTGTCTCTGATGTCTTAATAATGAAAATAGAGAAGATGCTATTTTATTAAAATTATCATACATTTTTCTTCTGGTTGGTACTACAGGTGCTGGTGTTTTTTAGAGGTTAGCTGGTCTTGGATTTAGTACTGTTCATAGCTACTGATGTTTCGCAGAGTACTTCATCTGTGTAATAAAGTTCCCCATTCAGAATTCTGATCTTTGTAAGCAAGTAAAATCCTAAATCATTTTTGAAATCAATGCTAAGTAAGAAAGTAAGCTAAATTTGTTGATATGCCTTAGAAACGGTTTTCTGTACAATCTTGACTAGTAGCCAGTGATTTTAGACCGGGCCAAAATTATGCACAGCACTGGAATGAGCAACTTTAAGAACAGGAATAACTGTAGCATGTTTGAAGAGTGATGGTACAATGAGTGAAGCAAGAGAGAGAGAGAGGGAATATAATATGGGTCAAAGGTTTAGATATAATCAGAGCTGCTATGCTTAAGAAACAAAGAGATGAAGCTGATCAAGTGAACGATCGACTTTCTCATGAAACTTAACAAGAAAATAGAGTCCTTAAAGGAACCATTCTAGAACAGATGCAGGAAGTGCATTGCAAAGGCTAAGGAGAATATTTGCTCCAATGTTGGAGTTCCCTGCAAAGGAAATACAAGCTTTTAGGAAATTAAGCCATTGGTTACAAAAATGATGCGTTACTGATAGGATACTTGAATTGCTTGGCTGATCTAAACATAAACATCGAACAGAGTTTTTTTTAAGAACTTTTATTAAATTACCAAGACATAGGCACACATACATTAACAGAACTGTAAATAAAAGAAACCATTTTAACGTGTCATATTCACGATACATTTTATATATATTTTTATTTAGCAATTATTTACTCCACATAAATTGCTCAATTTTAGTTTTCCCTTAAACCTCACTCCTCCTCTGTTTGAACATTATTCTGCATGTACTGTTCCCAGAAATTCCATTTATTTACAGGTAATTTGCTTCTTCCATTTTCTATAGATATCACTGCTAGTTTGTTTATCGCCTTTAAAATATTCAGTAGATGTATATCAGTTATAGTTGTTTTAGCTTTTGATTTCCATTTTCTATTGATTTTTTTTCTGCAGCAAATAGCATTAAACGTAATAAGGTCATATGCAATTCAGATTCTGTGTCCCAGCTCAAAAGATTCATTTCCTTAGTTACAGCCATTTACTTGCCCAATATTTCTGACAGAGTACTCTGAAGGAAGACATGATTACATTAAGCAGCATTGTTGAAAACCTGCCAGATCATTTTACCTAAAGGAAATCCTAGTAAATATGCAGAGTATATGTATGTTAGTTCTTACTGTGCTGTATCCCTGTCCTTCATATAGATTTAAAGAAACCAGAGAAAGAAAGTAGCATTTATCCTCCTCTTTTTCCTAAGTGGGAATAACTTCCCATGTATGGTGGAAGGGATACTAAGGAAAATGTCCAGAAAAATGTTGCCATCATTCTCTTCCTCTATAAAATCCCACCTCCTATCTCATTGCTTGGAGGAGGAGCTTGACCTCCTTTTAACATTTATTGATTTAGTTGTAGATTTCATGAATCTGCCAACAGAAGATCTTTGAGATGTTACAATTATAAATATATTCCTGTGTCAATAAACATTGTCTGTAGAAAAACTGATTTATTTTTAGATGCTCCTTGTCAGGATTTTATCACCTTATACTGGTACAAATTTTTGTTAAATAAGAGTCCTTATAGATTGATTGTGGCAGCCAAAGGTTTGAAAACCTACCCACTCGCCTTTTTTTCAGATTTACTGTTAAAAGGCTCCTTCTTTAGATCTATCAGATATTAAGGGACTCCTGAGAATTCTTAAGTAAATTTCCTATGCAGAGTTATAAAGACAGGTACAGTTTTCCCACAGTTGATGTAGTGGATTTATTCACCAGTATTCCATGTGAGACTAGTTAGGATTTGTTTTTTTAATTTGGCAGAATTAGAATTAGAAAATTTAGATAAGAAAGCTGTCAGATTCATTGTGGAAGTGATGGAATATATTTCATATATTTCAAAGATGAATATTACAGAAAACTGAGAGGGGCAGCAATGGGGGCAGACTGCACCCCAATATACATGCAAATCTTGTTATGCTTACCTATGAAAAATATATCTGTTTAGTTCTACCATATACATTTTTGGAACTCCTAGTTTCATTATTCAAATGATATTCCCATCCTTTGGAAAGTTTTGAAGGCAGAACTAGCTAATTTATTGAATATATTGAGAGCATTGCCTCCTTTCTCAAGTTCACATTCAAACATATTGTGTGGATAGGGTAAGCTATTTACATGTCACCATCTTTAAAAATGGTGGTTGTTAAAATTCTCCAATTTATTGAAAGTCCACCTTTTCTAATACCTATGTATACTACCCATGTTGTCACCCTTGAGTGTTAATAAAGAATATTATCAAGGATCAACTTGTAAGGTTGGCTAGAATATGTTAAACTAATGATTTGTTTACTAAAGAGTGGGGTACATTGGGGTTGGTATATTGTGTGTGCAAGAGACCAGATGGAAGTGGAGTAAGGCTAGGTGTATCGAAGGTGGGATCAAATTGTTTTATCATGGTGTGGATGGGAGGAGAAATGGCGTAGGAGTTATCCTGAAGGAACAGTATGCTAAGAGTGTTTTGGATGTGAAAAGAGTGTCAGATAGAGTGATGTTTATGAAGCTTGAAATTGATGGTGTAATGATTAATGTTCTTAGTGCATATGCTCCACAAGTGGTGTGTAGGACAAGAAAGAAAAATTTTGGAGCGAGTTGGATGAAGTGGTGATGAATGTACCCAAGACTGAGAGAGTGGTGATTGGAGCAGATTTCAATGGGCACATTGGTGAAGGGAACAAAGGGGATGAGGAAGTGATGGGTAGGTATGGTGTTAAACAAAGGAATGCAGAAGGTCAGATGGTAGTAGATTTTGCAAAAAGTATGGACATAGCTGTGGTGAATACATATTTTAACAAGAGGGAGGAGCATAGGGTGACATAAAAGAGTGGAGGAAGATGCACACAGGTGGATTATATCTTATGTAGGAGGGCCAGTTTGAAGGAGATTGGAGACTGTAAAGTGGTGACTGGGTAAAGTGCAGTTAGGCAGCATAGGATGGTGGTTTGTAGGATGACGTTGGTGATCAAGAAGAGGAGGAGGAGTGTGAGGGCAGCAACAAGGATCAAATGGTGGAATTTGAAAAAGGGTAATTGTGAGGTGGAGTTCAGGGAAGAGTTAAGACAGGCACTGGGTGGCAGTGAAGAGTTACCAAATAGCTGGGAAACTACAGCAGAGCTAGTAAGGGAGACGGCTAGAAAGGTGCTTGGTATGACATCTGGACAGAGGAAGGACAACAAGGAGACATGGTGGTGGAATGAGGAAGTATAGTAGAGTATACAGAGAAAGAGGTTGGCAAAGAAGAAGTGGGATTGTCAGAGAAATGAAGAAAGTAATATACAAATTACCTTGAATGTATGAGTACAGCTTGTGTTAAGTTTTGAGGAATGCATTAATGTTTGCCTAGCGTTAATATTACCTAAAGCATATTCAGCCAGTGTAAACCTAGAGTTAAGCCTGTTATTTCACTATTTAGTATTAGACTGGATAGTGCCTTCATGCTCAATTAATAATACAGGTGTTCTTAGACAAATATGCTGTGTAATTTAACTGTGGTCTGAGTGTACTTTGTATAAACTTCTGTTATAAGCTGACTACTTTATGTAAGGGGCACTAGCCTTGTGTATTGATTCTGTTGTTATAGTCACTCCTAAACTACTGTACGACAATTACTGTGTCACTATAACTGATGTCTTTTTCCCTGATCTCATCCTAGGAAGCCCCTTTACAATCCTTCACCGCGTGGCTCCCTGACCTAAGGATTCCAACCCAGTGCGAATGCACAGTCCAGTCCTAAAACTAAGAGAAAAAGTGTTATCAGTCAAAAGAGATTTTAGGGTAAAATAATTATCCTCTCTATAAACTTGCTACCCAGGAAAGCGTTCCGCTGGCAGGAACTAGTCAGTACCTTAATCATAACTGGCAATTAGTAACTACATTGCCAAGAATTAAGACCCTTTCTTTTAGAAAAGTATTTTATTTCAAAAACAGCCTGCAGTACCTACATACAGTTACCTTTGAGACCCTGCAGACTCCTGGTGGTGTATTCCCCGCTCTGCTTCGACCTCGCTTCGCTCGGGCTCACTCCGCACCCCTCCCTGCCCCCATATCCCACCACCCCCACTACCTCTACATTTATTAGGTTATTAGCCCATCCCACTTGCTCCCTACCAATCACGACCGCCCCTCAATTAGCCATTTCTCCTCCCACACTCTTGGCCTTCCTTAATTACCAAGCAAATTCTTCTACTTCTTCCAACCCACTGGCCTTCCTCTCGCTATACCATGGGCAAAATCACATATTCTATCATCCCACTTATAGTATTACTCCTTCTTATTCCTTATCTTTTAACTAGATATGAAAACCAAGCACTCTTGGGAATTCCCTTCCCCAAGAGTTATACTACCACACATTCAAACCTTCCCTATAACCCTATCACACCTTCTCTCTACCCTGATAATACTCTATGCTCCAACATTGTGCATCTTACCCTCCGCCACCCTAAAGTATCCACCATTAAATCTAATCTTAAGTTGCTACTCAAACTCCAAAGACTCTTAGACCACCTGAAAAAATGTATCGCCATAGATGGTGACATCCACCCTAACCCAGGTCCTACCACTACCACAGACTCCAACTCCTCAAAATCCGCCCAAATTTCTACTAACTCCCTCCTCATATTCCATCTTAATCTAAGAAGTATAAACAATAGTGTTCACAATTTACATGCTATGTTAGCTACTCATTCCCCTGACATCATGTGTCTATCAGAAACATGGCTCAAACCAGCCATTATGGATGAAGAAATTCTTCCACCTGGGTATAACATCCTTAGGGCTGATCTGATTAAAAAAAAGGGTGGGGGAATAGCTGTAATGTTTAGGAATACACTGAATATCATTATTAATCCACTCCAACCTCCTAAGGTCTTTAATATTGAACTTATTGCCCTAAAGATTTGCCTAAACACCCAAAAATGCATTAATCTTATTGTAATTTATATTCCACCGGGGAATAACTCAGAAAACCTTGAGCAAACTCTCAGCTGGTTAGCCACCAATTACCCCCAAGAAACCATAGTACTAGGCGACTTCAACATCGACTGGTCCCACTGCTCCGCACTCATAAACCCCCTCTCTATTAACTTACATGGTTTCTCCCAAAATATCTCATCTCCGACTAGAATTGGAAATGCTCAGCAAAAAGAGAGCATCATTGACTGGATTCTTACCAACAAAGACACACATAATTATACCACAGGGACCCTTCCCAATGACCTCAGTGACCACCTTATAACCTATATTCTAAAACATAAATGCCCACCTACCAACCCTCCCTCATATAGACTTGTTAGAAACAAGAAGAAATTTGTCCCAAAACTATTCCTTGCAGAACTCAAATCATGTAACTGGTCCATCCTAATAACTTTACCCCTAGAAGAGAGTGTGACATACTTTAATGACACATTCCTTAAGATTCTCGACTCTCATGCCCCAAATTGACTAATTAGAACCAAGGAAAGGATAGCACCTTGGCTAACTAGTGAAACTAAAACTAAATTTAAACTTCAAAACCAGGCCTGGGATAAATGGAGAGCTACTAAAACTCCTCTAGATCATATCAAGTTTCAACAGCTAAGAAACTCAACTAAAACTGCCATTACTCGAGATAAAAAACAGTATTTCTGTCACCTCCAGGATAAACACCAGAATAACCCAAAGAAATTCTGGGCTGGATTTAATAACCTCCTCCATCCGGGTAAATCTACTACCCCCACCCCTGAGAAACTCATTGGGAAAGATCCAGAAAAAATAGCCAATACTTTTAACTCTTTTTTCATCGAGACCATCCAGTCCCTAGCCAGTCAGCTTACCACTACTTCCTCAACTGTAACACATACTAAAGTCCTAGCTCACCCACCCTTTAACTTACAAGCAGTATCTACCTCCTATATTCGCACCCTCTTGAAAAAACTCAAACCAACCACCCTAGCGGCCGACCACCTCCCAGCGGAATACCTACAAATAGCATCAGACGCCGTTGCCTATCCCATATCAATCTTGATTAACAGAACTATAACTGAAACTGCTATTCCCTCTATTTGGAAAATCTCATATATCATCCCTCTTCACAAAGGAGGGACCTCCACGGAAACATCCAACTACAGACCCATAGCAATATTATCTCCAATAGCTAAAATCATGGAACGGTGTGTTCACAAGCAACTCCTACACTACCTCACCCTAAACAGTCTCTTGTCCTATACCCAACATGGTTTTCATCCCCATCATAGTACAACCACTGCCCTCCTCTCCTTTGTTGACTCAGTCAACAACAACAACCGCAACAACAAATTAATATCCTCTGCTCTCTTTCTTGACCTATCGAAGGCCTTTGACATGGTTAATCACCAACATCTGCTTCATACCCTGGAAACCCTACATCTCGACAACCCAGCCATAAGCTGGTTTAATGCCTACCTCTCTGGCAGGCAACAAGCTGTCCAGTGGCAAAACAGGCTATCTGACCTACTCCCTAACACCATTGGCATTCCTCAGGGCTCCATATTTGGTCCCCTTCTTTTCTCCGTCTTCATAAATGATCTTCACTCAGTCATCCCCAAAGCTACCTGCATCCAATACACAGACGACTCAACCTTGATCTGTTCTGACGTCTCCCTCCTGAAACTTCAAGCAATAACCCAAAACTGTTTTACTATAGTCGAAAAATGGTTCTCTGAACTGAAACTCATACTTAATCCAACTAAAACCAAGTTATTACTATTTTTCCCCTCAGCATCTACTCCCCTAGGTAAAGAACCCCCAAATGCTGACAACACGTTCCATGTGGAATCCACAAATGGTACCATCATAGAGCCTGTCTCTCATACCAAACTACTAGGTGTGACTATTGACCACAAGCTTAAATTTGATATACACATTAGCCAAACCATTAAGTCCGTAAACAAGAAACTCGGCTCAATGTATAGAATTAAGAACTTCTTAACCCCTTATGCCAAACTAACCATCGCTCGCACTCATCTCCTCTCCACCCTCCTATATGCCTCCCCAGTACTTTCGTTCCTCAATAAGCGAGAACTCAACAAACTATCTGTAGCCTATAATCATATAGCCAGATTTATAACAGGAACACCGTATCGTACTCACCATTGCCTTAACCTTAAGACACTTGGTTGGTTAGAACTGCCCAATCTTCTCAAACTCAACCAACTCACTGAAGCTTTTAAAATAATTCACCAACCGGATAAAACCCCCTCACTGAGCAAAATACTGACCCCCTACTCTAACCTAAAATGCCTCCGGTCATCAAATAGCGTCCAGGTATTAACCATTAAATCTAATAACTCAGGAGGTGACGCTCTCTATGCCAACTCCATCGGAAAGCTGTGGAATTCCCTACCAAACAACCTAAGACTCATGACCTCGATTAATCAATTCAAAAATCACCTCAAAAAATTCTTCAAGTCTCACTGGTTATGCCAATGTCCTAAACCAGACTAATCTCAAAGGTTTTTTTCCACCTTAGTCTCTTCCCTATCCCAAAGTTCAATAACTTAACCTCTTAGCCTCACAATGTAACCATTTTTAAGTTGTCCTTACAACTCTGTGAATGTATTTAATTAGTATGTAAGCTCACTGTTTTCTTTGTCTTTATGTTATACTATTTCTACCACATGTAAGTGTATTGTGTTTTCTCTTCATGCTTGGAGCTTTTCTCCCCGGGCCTCTACTGAAAAAGGACATGTATCCAGCTAGACTAGCCCGGTCAACAAATGTAAAATAAAAAATAAAATAAATAAAATAAATAAATAAAATAAGTAGACAGGAGTATAAGGAGATGAGGTGCATGGCAAAGAGAGAGGTGGCGAAGGCTAAGATAAGGCATATGAAGAGTTGTATGAAAGGTTGGACACTAAGGAGGGAGAAAAGGACCCGTACCGATTGGCTACACAGTGGGACCAAGCTAGGAAAGATGTGCAGCATGTAAAGGTGATAAAGGATAATGAAGGAAACATACTTACAAGCAAGGAGAGTGTGTTGAGCAGAAGGAAAGAGTACTTTGAGGAGTTGATGAATGAAGAGAAGAAGAGGGAGAGAAGGTTGGATGATGTGGGGATAGTGAATCATGAAGTGCAATTGATTAGCAAGGAGGAAGTAAGGATAGCTATGAAGAGGATGAAGAATGGAAAGACTGTTGGTCCAGATGACATATCTGTGGAAGCATGGAGGTGTTTAGGTGAAATGGCAGTGGAATGTTTAACCAGATTGTTTAATGACATTTTGGAAAGTGAGAGGATGCCTGAGGAATGGAGAAAAAGTGTTTTGGTACCAATTTTTAAGAATAAGGGTGATATGCAGATCTGTAGTAACTACAGAGGGATTAACTTGATCAGTCACAGCATGAAGTTATGAGAAAGACTGGTGGAAGCTAGGTTAAGAAGGGACGTGATGATTAGTGATCAGCAGTATGGTTTCATGCCAGGAAAGAGCACTACAGATGCGATGTTTGCTCTGAGAGTGTTGATGGAGAAGTACAGGGAAGGTCAGAAGGAGTTGCAATGTGTTTTTGTAGACTTAGAGAAAGCATATGACAGGGTGCCTAGAGAGGAGTTGTGGTATTGTATGAGGAAGTCGGGAGTGTCAGAGAAGTATGTAAGAATGGTACAGGATATGTACAAGGGTAGTGTGACAGTGGTGAGGTCTGCAGTGGGAGTGACGGATGTGTTTAAAGTGGAGGTGGGATTACATCAAGGATCAGTTCTGAGCCCTTTCTTATTTGCAATGGTGATGGACAGGTTGACAGACGAGATCAGACAGGAGTCCCATGGGACTATGATGTTTGCAGATGATGTTTTAATCTGTAGTGAGAGTAGGGAACAGGTGGAGGAGACCCTGGAGAGATGGAGATATGCTCTCGAGAGAAGAGGAATGAAGGTCAGCAGGACTAAGACAGAATATATGTGTGTGAATGAGAGGGAGGATAGAGGAATGTTGAGGATGCAAGGAACAGAGGTGGTGAAGCTGGATGAGTTTAAATACTTGGGATCAATAGTTCAGAGTAATGGTGAGTGTGGAAGAGAGGTGAAGAAGAGAGTACAAGCAGGATGGAGAAGAGTGTCAGGAGTGATTTTTGACAGACGAGTACCAGTAAGAGTGAAAGGGAAGGTCTACAAGAGGGTAGTGAGACTATCTATGTTATATGGGTTGGAGACAGTGGCACTGACAAAAAGGCAGGAGTTAGAGCTCGATGTGGCAGAGTTAAGGATGTTAAGATTTGCACTGGGTGTGACGAGGGTGGACAGGATTAGGAATAAGTGTATTAGTTGGTCAGCCCAGGTTGGAAGGTTTGGAGGCAAAGCCAGAGAGGCAAGTTTACGTTGGTTTGGACATGTACTGAGGAGGGATGCTGAGTATATTGGGAAAAAGATGCTAAGGATGAAACTACCAGGTAAAAGGAAAGAGGAAGGCCTAAAATAAGGTTTATGAATGTGGTGAGAGAGGACATGCAGGTGGTTGGTGTGACAGACCAAGATGCAGAGGACAGGAAGAAATGGAAACAGATGATCTGCTTTGGCGATGCCTAACAGGAACAGCCAAAAGAATATGATGATGAAGGAGTAGGGTACGTTATCTACAGTGTTTTGAGAGGGAGACAATCCCAGTGTCCTTGTTAACAAGATGGTTTCAGAGATGGATGCAGAGTGGGGAAAAGGGCACACAGCATTGTTGGGTACTTATATTACACCTAGGGAGGACCTCAGTATCTCTACAATCTCTGTGGATAGGCAAGACAATAGGAGTAGGGTAACGGTTTTAAAATACAGTAGTGTTTCCAATTAAATTAAGTATATTATTAAGAATAACTGGAATATTTTCAGAAGCTATGAGAACATTCTTCAGTTGGTAGGCAGTTGACCTACTTTTGTTTTTAAAATGGACAGGAACTTGAAAGGTATTATAGAAGCTAAATATAAACATGGTTATCATATATCCGACACAAAAGGTACTTACAGATATTGTTCCTCCTGTTAGTGATGTTATATATTAGACAAGGAGCTTATTGTCTTGGACAATTATTGTTCAGTTAGAGTGCACCGTATGAAAGATAGCGGTCTATGTTATGTAATCAAAAACCTGTTTCAGCGAGCACCACAACACCAACACACATAGCCCGAACCACAAATACGCCAAACCCCATAAATCGCAAAATTACAAATCTTGAATCATCATAGTCGGCCAACACCACCGTGCGCTACATACTACATACCCAAACATAATAAATAAAACACATACATACTGTAACCAAACCCTACTTCTAACCCTACTCTAAACCTAACATACATTACTATCTATGCACTTACCTTAACCCGCACCCTAACCCTAAGATCCGTAACTATCGCACACTTACCCTACAGATGTATGCCCAAACAAAACAAATAATCCACACACATACACTTAACAAAACCCTACTTCTAACCCTACACTAAACCTTACATACATTACCTACCTATGCATTTACCTTAACCCGCACCCGAACCCTAAGGTCCATAACTATTGCAAACTTACCTTACGGAGCTATACCGCAGATGGGCCAACCATGACACTTCAACATTTCGTGTTTCATGGTTTTGAAAGTTTGCCATTACCATAGTTTGCGCTATACGTGTCGGTGCTGTGTTGTTCGCTGAAATGGGTTTTCAATCTCGTAATATAGACCCAAAGGTAGTTGTTTCACTGCCGGAGTGATTATTTCACCAGTTGTTCTAACTGCCGTGCTTTTTATATAGATAAAACCTAAAAATAATTTATGAACATTATAACAGAATCTCTAAGAAAAATGTTAACAATGCTTTATATAAACATTTTTTGAAATGTGTTGTTTTCTCAAAATTTAATTTTGGTATCATTGCAGTAGTGGTACTTGATGAGAGAGGAAGACACTGGAAAAGTTATAGAGAATACAGAAAATTGATGTGGCAGTTCAAATTGAATGCTTCTTCACCTCCAGGACTGAATGAACACATAGCAATTAATTCTGCTTTAATGTTGAGGGCAGCAAAACATTAAGTAGATTTATTGAATACAAATTTTTTGGCATATGTTTTATTGTTGTGATATGTTTCAACATGTGATTTGTACTGACTTTTTTAAAATATTGACACTCATTTTTTTTCTCCATTAAGTTTGTGAATGTTTCTTAGTTCATCCAATAGCATTGTGGCAGGTTCACCTTAAGAAACTCTGATTTGTTTTAAGATCATGTGATTTGCTCTTGATATTTAGAGAAGTAGTTTTGACTTGCTCATTTTGGTTCTGATGAAGTCCTAGTCAAGTAGAGGATGAAAGCACTTAACTTATGTACATTTACAGATTTCCTGTTATTAAAAGGCTTTATGGCTAAGGAATGCCAGAAGGTTGTGACTATATGATAGTCTAGTACTTGGATGATAAAAAAACGCTTAAAGGGTAGGTTTCTGAAAATGTATTTTAAGTATAACAGTCTTTACATACAGCCTATCTATATGGACTAAAACACATATCTGTGCCAATGGATAAACACACATGCATTTCTCTCTTTGTATTTGCGCACACACACACACACACACACACACACACATATATATCTATATATATATATATATATATATATTTTTTTATGTGTATATATATATATATATATATATATATATATATATATATGTCTCTCACTTGTTCTCTTTCTATATCTATATCTATAATAGAATATATGTATGTGTATATATCTGTGTGTGTGTGTGTGTGTGTGTGTGTGTGTGTGTGTGTGTGTGTGTGTGTATGTGTGTGTGTGTGTGTGTGTGTGTGTGTGTGTGTGTGTGTGTGTGTGTGTGTGTGTGTGTGTGTGTGTGCGTGTGTGTGCAGGCAGATTGGTAGATGCATGCATGGACAGCAGTATATTTCTAGTGATGCAAGAAGTAAACTAGCCTTTCATAGCCAGCTTCATACTTTTAAAATGGGGTTAATTTACAAGGACAAAAGAAACTGAAGAGTATGCAAAAAACAAAATGCAGTTCTTCATACACCGTAGATCAACATGTTAACAAAGAGCAACACTTCTATTCATCCTTCATACTTCCTGGGCAGTCTTCCTCATATAAAGATGTTCCCAGAGACTGGAGATTCCTATGTACACCCTCTAACTCAGAGGTCTTGAATATGGAATCTCACTGTTAGCTGGTGAATAGTGGCCTGAAATACCTCTTCCTGCAGCTAATTCCTATTTACATTTCCAGTTTGAACCCCCCCCCCAAGGATAATATCACATGTTTTACCCACATAAGATGGATTCTATGCCAAAGGCAGACCATCTGCATTATGGTGGCTGTGGACCTGATGATGTATAATTCTAAAGTTCATAGAATCATAGGATCATAGGAAATTGCTAGTCTATCGACCCGGGTTATTTTGAGCCTAGCCGTTTCATCCTAGTGTAGTACTATCAAATGCTAGTCAATACGCAAGATTGCATTTAGTGATGACTGACAATGTCCAGGAGGGTTGTGAGCTCTATTCCCAGTAAGAACTTACAGTGCCCCATTCATTTGTCCAGGTTCCTTTTGAACAGTGTCATAGAGGTGCTCTGTTTCACATGAATTGGTAGCCTGTTCCAAAGAAGCAGCATTCACTGGGAGATAAAGCTGTCCCTCTAGCATGTCCTATTTATGTAGGAGTCCATATCTAGGTCCCTGGAACAGGTAGCGCTAGTCCTGTTTGATTTACAGATATGCAGCAAGTTCATTAGGTTTGGGTCTTGGATTGCTCTGTAGGCCAGGCATAAGTCTCCTCTAAGCCTTATGATATGGAGTATAGTGATATGATATGGAGTATAGTGACAGGGACTTTTGCTAGTCTGTGTAAGGCACATGCTGGATGCCCTTGATATTCTTTGTTAGAAACCTCTGAGGTGTCTCCAGTTATTGCAGATGCTTAGTACGGTACATGCCAAACTGGGCATTATACTCAATTATGGGTTGGATAAGTACTGAGTATAGGGGGTTATAACTTATTTTGCTCTCAAGCTGATGCCTTTACTAATCAACTGTGCTATGTAGAAAGCTTTCCTTACTACAGTAGATGCATGGTGGTCAAAGTTAAGGTCATAATCAACTTGTGAACCCAGGTCCCTTACCACTTCATGGGCATTTAGGGTATTGTTGATTTGATAGTGAGGGGACATTGTTTGTGCTGAAGAATGATGATGCATTTCTTTGCATTTAGTTTGAGACTGTGACTAATACGCCAGTTGATGGTCTGCGTGCGACCTTCTTGAAGTATACTAGCATTATTTGGGAATTCAATGATTGCACCTAGTTTGCAGCAATCTACAAACTTGGTCAGCCACAACCCCTTAGTTTTGACCTGAATTTCTGAGAGGTATATAGGAAACATTAAGGGGCCCAGCAATGACCCCTGTGGCACCCCACTGGTAACAGGTCTGCTGCTTGATGTAGAGTCACCCACTTTAATAGTGTGTGTCTGGTTTGTGAGCCAGTTGGTAACCCATCTTACAATGAAAGGGATTACATTCAGTTTGTTAAGTTTATCAGTAATGCCTGAATGTGGGTTTGTGTTGAAAGCCTTTGTCAGGTTGAGATATACTGTGTGCACAGGTTTGCCCTCATCAATGGCTTTGGTCACATTTTCAAAGATTTATCAGGCAGGATCTGCCCTTCTTGAAGCCAAATTAGATAGGATCCAGTGTTTAGAGGTCATCTTTGTCTTCATTTATGAGGTCTATATAATCATACTTTGCATGGCCTTACAGATGAGGCTAGTCAGGCTTATGGGTCTGTAATGTTCCGGGTCTGCTGCTAGGCCACCTTTGTTGTAGGCCTAGATGGTTAACATCCAGTCAGACAGTTTATAGTTACCTCCTTCCTGTCTAAAAAGCAACTAAAAATAGACATGAAGTATTAAAGGGCTGTGAGGACCCAACTGATCACCAAACTCTACCTATCACAGAATAGAATACCTAAACATTGCTGAGCTTTCTTTTAGTTTGACACAAGAGATGCACTCCCCCTCCCCATTTACTATCTGAGACATAACTTTACCATTGCCTTCTTCAGAAGTATTAGTGTGTATCTAAATTTCTTTGTAAAAGGTGTGAGCTAAAATTTGCTCAGCTTCAGCTGCCATTAACATTTCTCTGGAGCTTTACCATTTAGTGTTTTCCTTGCAGTACTCCTTTCCTAGCAACCAAGCATGGTAATCCATCAACTTCTCATTGAAGAACATGGCTGCCATTCATCCTTCAAGATTTAGGGGCAGCTTTCCTGATAGTCACAGATTGCCAGAGCCATACAACATCTCTGCTGACCATCTGGCCAACAGGCCTTGTATTCGGAATCTCACTTTTACCAGAATAATTAAACTGAATTATGTCTTCCTGTGACAAAGTTCTGTTACTTTCCCATCTTACTCTGTCTTATCCTTAAGTGCACAGTACTTCCATAGCTGTTAAGCAGTCACAACATCACTATATTTATCTGTATGTATATATCTATAGGCATGGATATGTACATATCTGTATATGCGTGTGTGTGTGTGTGTGTGTGTGTGTGTGTGTGTGTGTGTGTGTGTGTGTGTGTGTGTGTGTGTGTGTATTCACACACACATAAATATATGTATGCACACATACACTCACTCATGCAAAGAGCTAGAAATAGATTTCACTACATGTATAGGAAAACAGAGAGAGTGAGGCAGAATGCTGAAACAAATTAGTCAACATTCTAAATGCTATATTTGAAAAAAAATATACAGATCTAACCTTAATATTGCACAACCTCAGAGAGAAAGAGGTTTGTAAGTTTGTATTAAAACAACATAATTCTACTTCCTTGAGACTGTGGGAACTCAAAGACAGAATATAACAGTAGAGGAGCAGTTAGATCCAGAGCCAGGTCATGAACAAATGGGGACCTAGGCAAGGTAATAGATCGTCCACCCCTGCAGCCATCAAAGTGTCCCATTACTTTGCTATTTCTCCCCAGTTACTATAGCCAACCCCCCCCCCCCCGCAGCCATTCAAGTGTCCCACTACTTGGCTATTTCTCCCCAATTACCATAAACACTATTTAAACCTCTGTGTCCATAATGTTTTCTGCTTTACTTCTACAATGATTATTTGGATGTAATTTAAAACTTTTATTTCAAATGTTATAGCATGGGGCGGTCATGGTGGTGCTGCGGTTAGCTTTGCCATCTCACAGCAAGAGTTTCTCTGGTTCAATTCTCGGCTAGGGTGCCTTCTGTGCAGAGTCTGCATGTTCTCCCTGTGGTCACGTGG
Organism: Protopterus annectens; assembly: GCF_019279795.1. Taxonomy (NCBI): domain Eukaryota; kingdom Metazoa; phylum Chordata; order Ceratodontiformes; family Protopteridae; genus Protopterus; species Protopterus annectens. The sequence goes on along the minus strand of NC_056729.1, from coordinate 1,352,171,796 downwards.
GTTTCCTCCTGGTGCTCCGGTTTCCTTCCACATCCCAAAGACATGCTGTAGGTGGATTGGACACTCTAAATTGACCCTAGTTGTGAGTGTATTCATGTGTGTGCCTTCTGTGGAAGATTGGGCACCGGGCTGGCAACTCAACACTGTAAAACTCCACTGCCAGTCATGAGCAGATAGGTGATCCGCTGTGGCGACCCCTAACCGGGAAAAGCCGGAAAAAGAAGATTTCAAATGTTGTAGCACAAAAACTAATAGACATTTGTTAAAGAATGCAATACAGTCTCACAATGAAAACAGACTTAGCACTACATTTCCCTGCCCTTGAAACTCAGATTCATTGAAACAGCATAGAAAACCACATTCAAAGAAAATGCATTGGCCAGAGGCAGATAAAGTTTACCTGTGGGCTGTTTTCAAATCTAGGACAATGCATACCTGCATGTGTTTTTTGATTCACCTTCCTGATTCTAATTACATTCCTTGTATAGTACAGCACCACTTGTTAGAGCGTGTTTTTCATTTGTAGTTTTGACCATTTTTCCAGTGAGCAATGAAGCAAACTGTATGAACCAATAATGACAAAACTGCCCAATTCAGAACATTTCAACAATAAAAGTCTACTCAGACTAATGTCATTACAATCCAGCAATATCAGTCAATAAGCACAATCTCTGCAGAAGTAAAAGTCAGCTGAATAATTTCACATTAAAGAGATCTGTAACTAATGAAGAGTTTGCTGTTAGCAAACAACTTTATATTTCAGTGTTTTTGTCTACAAATTCAGTGTCTGCTGCTCTTGAAGAATAAATTGCTTAACTCACATTAAAAAAATGGTAAGCTGGCAATACTGCAATAGGAAATAGATGTCAAACTGACAACAAATTCAGAATTACTAGGAATCTCATTGCAAGGAGGACATACTCAGCACTGCAGCACCCCACCCCCCTTAAACACTATATCAACAATCCATTTATATGTTGTAGGAGTAGAACCCACAGCCGTCTGCATCAAAAGCATTATACTACCTATTGTGCTACTAATAATGCTTACAAATTCTTTAGCACAATAGTGATACTATTTGCTAAACAACAGTTGCACATTGTAAACAGACTTATCATGAGCAGCAGCAAATTTCATGCACTGGATTATCACTTTCAAGCAATCAGGGACAACTCTCAACAGAATCAGGGACAAATCCACAAATAATCAAAAACAATCATAGGTTCATAGGTAGGTACTAGGCTATCGGCCCAAGGGCCTAAGTAAGCTTAGCCAACAACGTTCCCTGGCTTACGCCACCCAAGAAAGTTAATTTCCTGTGCCCCTGTCGAGCAGAGCCACAGAAGTGATCCCCAGAGTATATTTCCTATTTCCCATCCACTCATCAAGATTTTTCCTAAAGAGTGCTAATGAGGAACTTTGGTTGACATAGATGGGTAGCCTGTTCCAGATTATAGGAAGTCTCTGGGACAGGAATCTATCCCTCCAGCATGTCTTGTTTATCGTGGCGAGAAGGTATAGGTCCCTAGACTGTGTAGCTCGGAGGGATTGGGATTTCTTTAGGTGTAGCATGTCCAACAGCTCTGGGTTTAACATAGCTTTATATGTTAGGCAGAGATCTCCTCGGAGTAGGCGATATGCTACAGAGTAAAGCTGGAGTTTTCTGAGATGGTCAGTGTAAGGTATCTGTTTGAGGCCAGTAATCCTCTTTGTGAGGTACTTCTGTGGCCTTTTCAGCTGCTGCAGATGACTTGTGAGGTGCATTCCAAAAGCTGCGTTGTACTTTATAATGGGTCTAATGAGTGATGAGTAGAGGGGAACAATGACCTCTTTTTTCCTGGATGTGAACCCTTTTGTGATGAGCTGTACCACATAGAAGGATTTCCTGACTACTGTGGCGATGTGATTATCAAAGGAGAGACTATTGTCCACCTGGATCCCAAGGTCTCTTATCACACATTCGGCATTAAGTAGACTGCCATTTATGTGGTTGTTCATGGGTACATAGTTTTTACCAAAGGAGAGGACAATGCACTTTTTGGCATTGAGCTTGAGGCCATGCCTCTGACACCAGGCATCTGTCTCAGTGAGGCCCTTCTGTAGGATGTCCACATCATTTGGGGACTGTCATCTGCGAACTTCATTAGCCAGAGGCCTTCTGTGTTAGCCTGCACTTCAGAGAAGTAGATACCAAACAGGAGAGGACCAGGACTGAACCCTGTGGTACTTCACTTGTCACTGGTCTGAAGTCAGATTTGGAGCCTGCAACTTTTACAGTGTGGCTTCTGTCAGCGAGCCAGTTGGCAACCCACCTTGTGATGTAGGGATTTATACCTAGTTTAGTGAGTTTAGCTATAATTCCAGAATGGGGGATGGTGTTGAAAGCCTTGGCGAGGTCATGATAGGCTGTGTGAACCACCTTACCCTCATCTACGGCTTTGATGACTGCCTCAAAGAAGTCAATCAGTTCAGAAGGCATGATCTGCCATTCACAAACCCGAACTGGCTGGGGTCCAGAGTTTGGAGGTTACCACTGTCTTTGTTTATGAGTTCCATGATGCTAAGTTCCTTGGCCTTGCAGACCAGGCTCGTCAGGCTAATAGGGTGATAGTTCCCAGGATCAGTGGTGGCTCCCAATTTGTGGCGTGGGATAACTGTTGCTGTGCACCATTCAGTGGGCACAAAGCCTGACGTAAGACTATGATTGAACATGGTGCTTAGGTGGGGAGCCTGTTTGTTCTGAAGTTCATGTAAAACGCAGCCTGGGATGTTGTCTATTCCCATGGATGCTGTGTTTTTGGTTTTAGAGAGTCCAGCTTTTACCTGCATAGATGTGATTGCAGGGACTCTGCATTCTTCCTGTATAGATATGGGCCCTTTAAGGGATGAGAGGGGGCTAAAGTTGGCACTGAACCTATCTGCCAGGATGTTGGCAATATCAGTTGGCTCTGTAATTTTGTGCCATTGTGCTGTAACTCAGAGCAGATCTGGGTGTTGCCATTGAGATTCTTGACATAGCTATAGAATGCTTTGTGGTTGCCCTTAGAATCAGTGGCGATTTTGTTTTCATAGCTAGCTTTGGAAGATTCTATAAGGGATCTCTGCTTCTTACTGAGGCTGACCAGGGAGCTCCTCCACTCATGGAATTTTACTCTTTTTTTGAAACAGTTTCTTCCTTCTGTTGTAGAGTTTGGTTATGGCAGGGGACCACCAGATTGGCTTCCTTTTTTTGGAGGATAGTGTCTTGTTTTTTTTTGGGATAGCACGATCCATGCACCCGTGTAAGTGCTTATAGAGTGCATTTGTGTAAGATTCAGCTGTTGTAACTGTATTGTCCATCTGCATGGGTGTCATGAAGTTCGCCACTTCTGTCTTAAGAAGCATGAAGTTGGGTTTGGAGAAATTTTTTTTACCGTGGTTTCCTTAATGGTGGGTGGGGGCATGATGCAGATATCTAGGGTGATTAGCTTATGGTTGGATCTGACCAACGAGGAGTTGACTTTATTTTATTTATTTTATTTTACATTTGTTGACTGGGCTAGTCTAACTGGATACATGTCCTTTTTCAGTAGAGGCCCGGGGAGATAAACTCCAAACTATGCTAATAGAGCAGTAGTACAAAAAATGAAAGACACGAAAGAAACATCTACCTAAAACAATAAAATACATTATTGCTGTAGGCTAACATTGTAGAAACAGCATGAAAAGAATTATGGGTACACGGTTTAGCAATACAGTAGATCTAGAAGCAAATGTCCAGGTTAAGGGGTTGACCTTTGACATGGAGAACAGTAGGAAAAGTAAGGTCGATTAAAATTAATTATTACGTTTGTACTGAATTATACACTCAAGTAAAACAGATGGTATACATTCAAAGCTGTAAAACAGGTGCCTGGAGCAGGGGTCATTCTCCAGTTGTATGTACTACAGGGTAGACTGCAGGCAATAGAAGACTTGAAAAAATAGAGCAAAAAAGGGGCTTAGTAATCTGACTAGGTTTTTGAAGGAGGGTGAAAGCAGTAATGCTATACAGTTAGTTTTAATCTGGGATAGTGCTTGGGCATAGCCATTGTGTTTTAAGGAGTAATTTTAGTTGATTCTTGAAGAGCGGTAATGATGAAAGTAATTGTAGGTTGCTGGGAAGCCTGTTCCAGATTGTCCCTACAGAATTGGAAAAGAGGGAGTCTCCTGCTTTACTTTAGGATTTCTGGATGGTTACTAGTAATATATTTGCGGAGCGAAGGGTAGTAAGATTTCTATAGGGGGAGATTAAGCTACTGAGAATAGGAGTATTATTGGGCTAATAATGTATCTTATGGGTGATAGTAAGTTGTTGATGTAGTAGCTGGTTTTGCAGTTCTAGCCATTCAAGTGTTTGAGATTTAGACAATGGTGGGTTCTAAATGGTGAGCCCGTGGAAAATCTGGCAATGTTGTTATAGGAGGTTGCCGGTTTATTAAGGTTACTTTTGGAAAGATTGGTATAAATATGTGAGGCATAGAAGAGGGTAGAGATTAGGTTGGAATGGGCAATGGTGGTTCTGGCTTCAGGGGTTAGAAAAGATTTTATTCTGTAGAGAGAGCCATGTTTTCTGTTAACAGTTTTGATAGTCATGTTAATATGTGAGTCAAAGTTAAGGTGTTGATCAATTGTTATGCCTAATAGTTTGGTGGTTGGGTCTGGTGTAATGATAGCACCATTATTGGCCTTGATAGTGAGATCAATAGGAGAGGACATTAGTGTTGGAGTAAAAAGCACCAATTTCATTTTTTTCACATTTCATAGGAGGCATCGTTGTAGGAACCATTTTTCAAATGAGTTAAATACAGTTTGAGTAATG